>NC_139344.1:193574189-193641689 GCF_055883805.1 Amblyomma maculatum | reverse complement strand
ATGTGATATCAGGGGATATCGGTCTGTATCTGGCTAACTTTGAGCGAACCTGCGAAAAACTGTCCTTCCAGCGAGACACTTGGTCTCAGAGATTATTGACGGTTCTGCCCTGCGAGGCAGCGGAGGTTGTCGCGCGGCTAAGCAAGGAGGACGCGGACAACTACGAGAAGGTCAAAGCTTGCCTTCTGAGAAAGTATAGGCTTAGCGCCGAGGCGTTCAGACAACGTTTTCGGAAAGCTACTAAGTCCAGGGACGAGAGTTACCCTGAATTCCTGTACAATTTAAGAGTTAATTTGGGCGAGTGGCTAAAGAGCACAGATTCCTACAGTGATAGGGACGCTGTAGTCGAGCAAATTCTTTTGGAGCAGTTTTATAACTGCCTCCCAGAAAAAGAAAGAAATTGGTTACAGGACCGAGGCGAAATTAAGTCGGCAACTGAAGCTGCCGAACTTATTGAGGAGTATGCTTCGCGCCGACAATTCAGCAACCCAGCAGTGGATAGGCCCCGCAATCCCAAGTTCAGTGTGAAAAACCGTCAGGAAAGGCACTTTGCTAGAGTTGGAAACGAAGAAATGAAGGTTTCTTCAGGCAAATTCCCTAGAAAGGACGGCAGTGAGAAAAGTGGGGAAGTGACCAACGTGCAGAACACAAAGAATAAGCTTGAGGCTAGGAAGCCGCTCACATGCTTTAGGTGTAATGAGCAGGGTCACATTGCCGTCAACTGCCGGAAAGAAAAGATTGCTTTCTCGTATGTCAGGGACTGCGATGAAAATATGCAGCTTTTAGAACCCTACCTGCATGACCTAGTAGTCAACGGGAAGCCTTGCAAGGTACTGCGCGATTCGGCCGCAACGATGGATGTTGTCCATCCGGCGTATGTATCGCCTTCCGACTATACAGGACAGTGTGCATGGATCCGACAGGTAGTTGAGGAACAGAGTGTGTGCTTGCCGATCGCGAACGTGGTCATCGAGGGCCCTTTCGGCGAATTAACAACCGAGGCTGCCGTTTCAGGAAAGCTTCCTAAGTGCTATCCGTATTTGTTCTCCAACAAATCGGACATGCTGCTGCGAAAGAGGGGCATCCTTTTCGGAGACAGAGTTGTGCAAGCCTTAACACGTTCAAAGGCGCGAGAACTAGCTACACTGCTCATTCCAGAAAAATCCACAGCGGAGGAAACGGCAGTTAAAACAGTGGTAAATGCGGAAGATAGCAGGTCAGAAAACTTTGAGAGCGAGGCATCTCAGATATGTCAACTTGAAAGTGAGCTTGATGAGACGCGGAATGAGGACGTTCTTGAGAGTAACCTCTTGCCGCCAGTGTCTAGTAATCTCACTAGACTTTTAAGTGGAACCCGAGAGGACTTAGCTATAGAGCAAGCCAATGATCCCAATATACAGGAGATAAGGGAGCGCCACCGCGCCACTAAGACAGCAAACAATATTTCTTTCGAGATGAGAAAGGGAGTGCTGTATCGCTTATTCAAGGATAAGCGCGGAGTAGAGCGGGACCAATTAGTCGTTCCCCAAAAGTACCGCGGAGACTTACTGCGACTTTCCCATGGCAGCTCGTGGTCATGTCACCTTGGAATAAAGAAAACAAAGCAGAGGCTGTTGCAAGAATACTATTGGCCTGGATGTTTTAAGGACACGGAAAATTTTGTACGATCATGCGACACGTGCCAGCGGGTTGGAAAGGCGCAAGATAAGTGGAAAGCTCCGATGGTGTTAGTACCAATCATTACCGAGCCGTTTCACCGGTTAGTAATAGATGTAGTTGGGCCACTTCCTGTGACAGAGTCAGGGTACCGTTATATCCTCACTATGTTATGCCCAGCCACAAAGTTTCCAGAGGCTGTTCCGCTGCGCGAGGTGACGTCCGAGAGTGTAGTGGATTCGCTGCTGTCAGTGTTTGCACGAGTTGGATTCCCTTCCGAGGTCCAAAGTGATCAGGGTAGCGTTTTCACGAGTGTCCTCACCACCTCATTTCTCGAGCGATGCGGCATTAAGGTAGTGCATAGCTCGATCCATCATCCGCAGAGCAACAGCGTAGAAAGATGGCACTCTGTTCTCAAACGAGTCCTGAGGGGACTGTGCTATGAAAACAAGCGCGAATGGGATACCTGCCTGCCTGCAGCGCTTTTCGCTTTGCGGTCAGTGCCGCACGAATCCACTGGATTTAGCCCAGCGGAGTTGGTGTACGGAAGGTCACTGCGCTCACCTTTGCGAATGGTGCGCGAAGCCTGGGAGGGGCGCGGAGAAGACCCAACAGTAGTAGAATTCATTCTGAACCTCTTGAATCGCTTACATAACACTAAGGAACTCGTTGAGGCCAGCATGAAGTCAGCCCAGGCTCGTTCCAAGGTGTACTATGATAAGTCAGCCCGTCAAAGGACGTTTTGTATCGGGGACCAGGTGATGTTGCTGAGAAGTTCAAGGCAGAATAAGCTCGAAGTACAGTGGGAAGGACCGGCTGAAGTCGTTGCAAAGCTTTCTAACACTAACTACGCAGTGAAAATTCCCGGTAGGCGTAAAGAAGTGCGCATTTATCATTGCAATCTTATGAAGCCTTATGTGCAGAGGGAAGCCGTGGTAAATCTAACGTTAAACCTTCCCGAGGAGATGGGGGACAACTTGATTTGCCTCAGCGGAAAAGGAAGCAACGCTCAGGAGCTTCTCAAAAAGACGGAGCAGAGAGGAGAACTAAAGAAATCCCAGCTGTCCGATCTGGGCGAGATAATAACAGAGTTTGAGGCCTGCTTCGTGGACAGGCCAGGCAGAACTGATTTGACTGAGCACGATATTGAGCTGACTTCAGACGTGCCAGTGCGATCAAGGTGCTACCGATTTTCTCCAAGGCAAAGAGAAATTCTGGATAGGGAAGTAACTCGCATGCTGGAATTGGGAGTAATAAAACCCTCGGAAAGCGATTATGCTTCGCCTATGATCTTAGTAGAAGCTCCAGGTAAAGACCCTAGGCCTGTGGTAGACTACCGAAAGCTAAATTCTCTCACCAGGGATCAAGTGTATCCTATTCCGAATATTGAGGAGAGAGTAGAACAGGTCAGTAGAGCGGCATATGTGACTACGCTGGACCTTACTCGAGGATACTGGCAAGTACCGCTCACTGAACGCGCCAGCAGATACGCGGCTTTCGTCACTCCGACGGGCAGCTACCAGCCAACAATGATGAGTTTCGGGCTCAAAAATGCTCCATTTTGTTTTTCCCGACTCATGGATAGGGTTTTAAAGGGGTGTGAAACATTCGCGGTGCCTTATTTAGATGACATTGCGGTTTTTTCCGACTCATGGGCGGACCATATGGTACATCTAAGAGCTGTACTGAGCCTTTTGCGTCAAGCTGGACTAACCGTAAAGGCCGAGAAATGTTGCCTGGCAAGGGCGACCGTGGACTACTTGGGTCACAATGTAGGTCAAGATTTCAGGAAACCTAGCGAGATTAAGATTTCTGCGGTAGCAGACTACCCGCGGCCGAGCACGAAGACGGAAATTCGAGCATTCCTGGGTCTGACGGGATACTACAATCACTACATCCCTAACTATTCATCTTTGGCTAGCCCTCTGACCGACGCTCTCCGCAAGACAGAACCGACAAATGTAGTCTGGGACGAACAAAAGGAAGCCTCCTTCGTAAACCTGAAGGCTGTGCTGATTAGCCGTCCGGTATTGCGAGCTCCAGACTATGACCGAGAATTCACGGTCCAGTGTGATGCCAGTGATCGAGGGCTAGGTGCTGTTCTCTGCCAGAGAGATGACGACGGTAATGAGCACCCCGTGCTCTACTTGAGCAGAAAACTGAGTTCTAGAGAGAGGGCTTATTGCGCGTCAGAGAAGGAATGCGCTTGCATTGTATGGGCCATTCAAAAATTGCAGTGCTATCTTGGAGGGGCCAAATTCACCGTAGAGACGGACCATTGTCCCCTGGCTTGGCTGCAAACTGCGACATCGAAGAACAGTCGCCTTCTTAGGTGGAGCTTGATTTTACAGCAGTACAATTTTGAAATAAGATACAAAAAGGGGAAGTTAAATGGGAATGCGGACGCGCTTAGCCGCTCTTTCTAAGCGGTCCGAGATGTTCCTCACCATGTATCCAAATTGATAATCAGGTTTTTTTTTTTTTTCGTGCGCTTGAATATAGATGACTATGTAAAGCAGCACGTTTGGTTTTCGAGGCATACGTGGGTCCTGAACGTCTTGAGAGTGGGCTTTTCTCGAACAACAATGGCAGTTTTCTTTTGACCTGGTCTCTTCAGACGGGAGCCGAGTGCTTGCTTCGACATGTGGTTGAGTTTCAGATAGCTCAAGCAATTTGGCCTACAACAATCAAGACAACGCGACAAGCAACAGCGAGCTTCAAGCGTTCACGTGCAGGCCATTAAGTCGTCTCTTCATGCAGCAGCTGCGGCTGCTGCCCTCCGAGTCTCTTCTGGCGGGGGAGGAGGCTGTTACGACCAAGCATCCGCATTTGCGCGCTCTATTGTTCGCCTGTGGGCATGGAAAAGTTTTGTGAATATGTGGTGATGGTCCATTGGCTCTAAGTGAGCCTGTTTCCAGGAATCCTGTTTTGTAAGCATGTTTTGCTTTGTGGACAACCTGCAAATGCCAAATTGGCCCTGTCAAGAGAACGTCTGGAAAAACACAAAGAAACGTCCCCCTGCGGGAAATAGCAGGAAGTGCTTTCTTTTGTTCACCCTTCCAGTCGAGAAGTGCTATCCTCCAGTGATGAATGCCTCCTATCCAAAGGAGACGACAGAGTGACATGTCCGCTGACGTGCAGGACAAGAGAAGAGCATGACTCATACGGCCATTAAGTGATTTCCCGGGAATGCAGGAAAGATTTGCAATTGTCGAAAAGGGACCATGTTGGGAGCCCTATGCGGCGCCACGTGCACTCGGGTTTCTGAGAAGTAAAACCCCCAGAACCAGCCTGTGGTTTCTTTGCTGAAGAATAGAAATGTACCTCCTCTCCTCGCCGTTCCCAAGCTTTTCCCGCCAACAAGTGATCACGCCCAACGAATGAATGCCGGACCAGTCAGTGCTTCAGACCATCAGTGCAGTGATGTGTTCGATTGGATGCCGATACCTGAGGGGCGTGCCCTGGATTTGGTTGGTCAGCATCTTCAGAGAGGGGCTGGACATAGGGGGTTTTTAAGGACGCTGCAGAGCACGAAATGTCGCTCTGGGCCCTGGGTAAACGGCTCATCCAGTCGCTTCTCGCTATGAACTCTTAACGCTTGTCATTTTGCTGATGTACCCTTCTTCTTCATGTAAATATTCTTGTAAATACGTTTTCTCAAAGTGCCATTAAACCTGCTTGTACATATTTCACCAACTTCGAAGATTCAATCCTACTTCAACCCCGAGTCTCTGCACGCTACCAAGTGAAGGCCGGGTCGACGTAGCCCCAGCGTCACGACAATACATACATACATACATACATACATACATACATACATACATACATACATACATACATACATACATACATACATACATACATACATACCGTTGAGAGAACGGAATCACGCACCTATGTACCATGTCAAAAAAGACGAAGATCACGCGCTCTCATTCGTCGTTTTTTGCAGTAAAACTGTCATCTACGACGATCAAGAATCATCCTTGGTATATCGATCGGTATATATTTGAATGACAGTCGACGCATCATTTCTTTTCCAATTGCGATACTCCTGCCGTCAATACTGGGCTAGTAGCTTTTGTATTTTTTATTTTGTTATTTTTATCCCTGTTTTTCCCGAATATCTTCCCCTCCCATTGTACGATGTATGCAGTTAAACTACCATTGCTTTCTCTTTTCGCAATGACGTTATAGCCTCACTATATCTCCTAAAGCATTGTTACACAAGGTGTTCTCGAAGAAGTTGCAATACATTGGGGAAGGTGATGAGAGCAGTCGATTTACTTGAATGAGGTGGCGCTTTATTTTTGCATCACTATTGAACAACATTCAACAGAACTCGTTACTGACATTCTAGTGGAAATCAAGAAGAAGAAATGGGCATGGGCAGGACATGTAGTGCGAAGAGAGGATAAGCGATGGTCTCTTAGGGTAACAAACTGGATTCCAAGGGAAAGAAAGCGTAGCAGGGGGCGGCAGAAAGTTAGCTGGGCGGATGAGGTTAAGAAGTTCGCAGGGGTCAAGTGGATGCAGCCAGCACAGAACCGGGTTAATTGGAGAATTATGGGAGAGGCCTTCGCCCTGCAGTGGGTATAATCAGGCTGATGATGATGATGAGATCGATAGCTTAACTTTTCCTCATACCGTTCCCCTTCCTCTTATAACGTTTATTTTTACGGAGTCAGGGCGAAGCGCAATGATATATGCATGCTACCATCGACATCAGTGAGAGGAGAGGCCATGCGGCGACCTTCACACCTAGGTGTGCAGGCTGAAGCAGAACGTGAAGGCAGTTTTCTGGCAGATATATGTACCCATAAGCTGTGTTCGAAAAATTAGAAAGCGAAACAGCGAAACACTAATATAAAACAGCTGGCTTCAACTTCTCCACCTCAAAGTATTCTTCAAACAAGAAACTTGCACGTGCTGAATTTAGTTGAAAAAATCGAATAAAGCTAGGTATTAATACTGCTGTAGTTTCCACGTCGCCTTGTAATGCAGCTTTACAGACAAGAACAAAGTATATGCCTCGGTTGTTTAAAAAAGATCTCTTGCCAACTTGTACGAAAACACATGGAATACTGCCAGCGTACAGTGCTTCGGACCTCCGTTCCTCAACGCCTATATCACTCTGGCTGACGTGCCATCGTGACCCTCACAACGCGGTTCCTTTACCTCCGTCCTTTTCCCAAGGGTGCTGTCCGTCTTTGAGCGTGGCGCACGCAGCTCAGCCCGGGTCTCGACATGGAGCGCTTGCGGTCTATATAGAAGCGAAGATTGCTGCGCGTCTGTCGACCAAGCTGTATCTCTTTTCCTTGTTCTTTGAAGTTGATGTGCGTACTCGGTAAATGCCTGAAGGGGCCCTAATTCTTTTGGGGCTTGAGCATTTTCTCGTACGCTGGTGCGGCCTCTTCTCTATACGTACTGTATAGAGAAGCCACGCCCCCCAGATCTCAAGAACTGAATTAAATAAATAAGTAAACTCGGCTAAAACCCAGACTCACACATCGCACAAAAGAAATTTCTCATTGCCTTTCGCAGCCATATCCTCTAGCGATGGTTTCGCCCTCGACCATCGTCAAGGAGCCGGTGGAAGTGTCATTTCTTCGTCTAACTGACGTCATAAGGCTATATCCCGCATTCAACGCGTTTCTGCGCTACACCAGTCGCTTGTCTGTATCTGTCACCTAGAGAGGCAGCCGATTACGGCAGCATATTTGCAAAATGCGCTATGCTAAAAATAATTATGTTAATGCCTATAGCAGAGTGCAAAAGCTGATTGATGCGCCTGCAGTGAGCTGAGAAGGGCGCTACACGTTGGCCTTCTCCGGATATGGCGAGGCTGGGTAAAGTTGTGAGCTGTGAAGCAGAAAGAAACAAATAAACAAACTTTGTGAGGGAGTGGTGCCATAGAAAAAGCCCACAGAAAGACTTTGGGACCTAGGCACGGTGCAAGAGCGCCGTCGTCAAATTATAGAAAAACAAATTAGTGTCGCGAAGAAGCGCGGGCGTACGCAGCAGACAAATTCGTGCTAGAGGAGGCTATAACGTCACCCTTTTATGCCAGGCTACTTTGCCTGTCAATTTGAATTATCGATCAATGCAAGCGCCTGTGCTTGTGCTATGCAGGCGGAACCAACGTTGCGAGACCGGTTAATGATCGCAAACGCGCGAGTGGCTCCCAGACACGGACAATAAAATCAGTAACATTGAATCATTTGGAAATACGCTTTGTGTTACCAGTTTAAATATTTTATCAGCACGCATTTCTCTGATTTAAAGGACCCGCCATTGCGGTACTGGATAAGATCTCATGGAAGAAGCCTCCCGATACTTTCAAAACCGGACCCGTGGTGTGCATATATAAACTCCTAGAAGGTCTTCGAACTCAAATTTAGTCTACATTCATTCCACCTTACAAAAAACGAATTAACTTAAAACGCTCTACTCCGTGATATACGTACCCAACAACATTAAATGATAAACCGTTTAGATACGTGGCAATGAATGTGTCCAAAATCTTGACATGCATGTAAAGCGCAGAACATACTTAAGGCCGCCCTAGTCACGCCAGCGGAACCTTCTGTTCTGGGACTTGCTCATTCTCAATTCACTCCAATCTATACTCAGCATACGACCAAGCACTACGGGTACTTAGGGAATACAGGGCATTCCAGAAGCGACAAGACGTCCTGCAGCGCGTCCATCACCCCCGCAGACACCGAGATAGCACGAAAGCGGCAAAACATAAGGGGCATTGCAGTTCAGCAACGGCGCAGAGATTCTCGTCCGGCCGCTTAAAGGCGCGCCTGACAGCTATAGAGATGTAAACGACCGGCTGCGCGCCACTAGTGCTGCTGCTGTTGGCCGCCACCTCTTAGCCGGGGCCTGAGGAACATCGGCCGCATGAGCATGCCGGCATGCCTTGCGGCCAGTTCTACCGCGCGATTCCCTAACCTTGTTTTTCCACGGGACAGCGCCGAGGCGGCTCCTCTCTGTCCCGATACGGTCCAGCGGAGAGACGAGCAACGCGCTCCATCAGCGGAATTCGGACCGCCTACTTGAAAGCCCGTCAGGGAAGAGGAGAAAAAACAAAGTGCCACTCGGGTTTCCGCGGGACTTTCTCGCTGCTGCGGCGACAGCCGGACACGCGCGCTCACGTCGGCCCCGTTGCACCAGGCGCGCCTACGAGGGTTTTGATGCTCGGCCGCGGGCATGGTCCTTCTCCTAAGCCAGCTCCCATTACTGCTACCGTATCGATTAGCGACATTTGTCAGCGGCAGCGGGACACTCCTGCAGGCCCGCCCTGTGGCAACTTCCGATCAGAGCACGCAAATGAAGGATTCCTAGGGAAGCTGGCCAAACTACCGGCCCTAATTTTTTTTTTCTCCATTCTGGCATTATTTTATTCTTGTACCTTTTATGACGGGGGTGGGGCTGTGAAAAAGGCCCTTTTACACCTTGAATCAAGATGTCGTCAGCTTTTGCTGTCGCGCTCGCCGTACTGATGACAAACCGGAAGCGCTTATGGCCCGAGAGGAAATGTACATCGGAGGAATGACTCTAATTATTCAGGATGTCCTTTTTCCTTCCATCGCTTTGGCGAGGTCATTTTTCGTTGTTATGCCGCTTCCGCTTCCCTTTGCTCTTTCGCCGGAGCGTGAAGCAGTGCAGTACGGATCGCTCTATACGATAGGATGAGTTTGAACCCCCACAGAACGTGATAAATAAGCTGCGCCTAATGGAAATGTTCAGCTGTAATATGCGCATAAATCCGTGTGGTCGGTCGTTTCTAGCTGTGTTGCAATATGAAAAGCTGATGGGACATATAAACTCCGCCTTTAAGGATGGCACGACACAGTTAATGGCTGGCGTCTGCTGTTCCCCTTGGTTCCTCGCTCGCTTATATACACTTTGCATCTTGGCTTATCACTAGTCCCTTGATTTGTTCCTCATGCTCACTAGCATATATTCGTAAGCTTCCACATTATGAGATATACAAGTTCTCTTTGAACCAAGCTGCACTAACGTACCTACGTGACCTCTGGGTAGCGTCTCGGGATCCATGGATGCTAGTATAGTCCCATTCCTATTTTACCCTATCATCTCAAAGTAGCTACCCGGGATGGCAGCTCCTGCCATTTCAGTATTGGCATATGGTCTCATGACTCAACATAACCCTTTTGTTTTATCCTTTTACTGATCCTCTCATAATTTGACAAAAACTATATATATAAGAAAACGAGAGAGGGAGCCCGGACCAGCAAAGCTTTGCCGGACTTAAGCCAATTTGAGATAAATGAAAAAGAGCTAAATGCCGAAAAAAGAATACCTAATTTAGGGCAACAACAAGGGCTGTATATATATAATATATATATATATATATATATATATGAAGGAAAGAAGCCAACAGTCGGCGAGGCCAAGGAAAGCGTTGGGGATGGTAATTTATGTTTTTTTTTAATGTTTACTTGGATAATCACAGAAATTAGTAATGTAATCTATTTAAGGGGAAAGATAATTAGACACAAAGTAGAAGAAAAAACAACGTGCCGATGGTGGGATCCGAACCCACGACCTCCGAATAACGCGTCCGGTGCTCTTCCAACTGAGCTACATCGGCCGCTGTCCCCCCTGCTACTTTCTTGGGTATTTATGTTGTCTGTATACAAACCTTGAGAGTGTTCACCAGCGCCACCCTCAGCCATAGCGGCGGACGTGGGACGTCTTTGTTACCGCCAGTGTCACGTAGAACGTGATCAAGAGCGAGGGCGAAAGCTGTGCTAGAACCCTCTTACGCTACCTATGGCTTCAAGACTGCCAGAACCGAGACCCCCGTAAGCTACAAGCAGATCAATCAAGGGGAAATGAGGGTGCTCGTTATAATACATGAAGGAAAGAAGCCAACAGTCGGCGAGGCCAAGGAAAGCGTTGGGGATGGTAATTTATGTCTTTTTTTAATGTTTACTTGGATAATCACAGAAATTAGTAATGTAATCTATTTAAGGGGAAAGATAATTAGACACAAAGTAGAAGAAAAAGCAACGTGCCGATGGTGGGATCCGAACCCACGACCTCCGAATAACGCGTCCGGTGCTCTTCCAACTGAGCTACATCGGCCGCTGTCCCCCCTGCTACTTTCTTGGGTATTTATGTTGTCTGTATACAAACCTTGAGAGTGTTCACCAGCGCCACCCTCAGCCATAGCGGCGGACGTGGGACGTCTTTGTTACCGCCAGTGTCACGTAGAACGTGATCAAGAGCGAGGGCGAAAGCTGTGCTAGAACCCCTATATATATATATATATATATATATATATATATATATATATATATATATATATATATATATATATATATATATATATATATATATATAAAGACGGACACACGAGCGCTCGTGTGTCCGTCTTTTGCTGCTGCCCGTGCGTTTTTTATGCGCTTTTCAGGATCAACATGGCTAACCAACTCGCTCAAACGCAGCCATTATTGCAACAAACAGTTCTATGAAATACAAAAAGGAGAAAAGAAAGAAACAGAAAACAAGGAAAGATCGAGGCACAAAAAGATGAAAAGCTCCAGGAAAGAAGGAGGCATGGAAAAAAACTTATTCGTGTAGCCAGTTGCTGCAGAGAAGATAGAACAAAATCACACGAAGCAATAAACACAACAAAAAACAGTGAAACAAAACTAGAAAAAGAAGGAAAGTGAGAAAACGATACAAAAGAGGAAAAAAGAACAAAAGAAACAAACAAACAAACAAAAAACAATAAACATGGGTAAAAATGTATTTATTACCTGTATGAAACAATAGTAGCTACAGCAAGTACTATTGATGTGAGAGAGAAAAGAAACGGAAGAAAATATGGGTATATATGTATGCAATCCCAGTAAATTCAGGAGACGCCCAAAATTCGTGACAACTTAATCCGACTCCCATTAAAAAAATGGTATAAAGAACAATAAATCAGACCATTCATGGTGAACGGAGAGATGTTCTTTTGCATTAAGAAATAGCCAATACAAAGATAATATGACTTTAAATCGAGCATGATAAGCACAGTACAGCACTAGAAAAAAAAAAGGTATAGGCTGCGTTTCGATGGAGGCGAAACGAAGTGGCGTCCGTGTGCTGTGCGATGTCAGCGCACGTTAAAGATCCCCAGGTGGTCAAAATTACTCCGTAGCCCTCCACTACGGCTCCCCTTTCTATCTTTCCACCTTCAGTCCCCCCCTTCATCCCTTCCCTTACGGCGCGGTTCAGGTGTCCACAGAGCAAGTGTGACAGATAGTGCGCCTTTCCCTTCCTGTGAGCCAATTATTATTAATATAGAAAGTGGTTACAAAATTCTTCAATGATATAAGAAAAAATAGTACTAGTACGTAAAAGTGTCGTACGTACAAAACAAAATGGAGGCACAAAGACACACAAAACATCACGCTTTAAATCCTTGACAGTTTGGGAAGACTTCCATTACTGGGAATTTAGAAAATAAACTTCCGCCCGAATCGAGTGGGAGAATAGACAGATAGATGGATTTATTGAAAGGACAAGCAGAGAGGTTGGCCAGAATAATTCAAATCTGGCCTGCTACTCTGCACTGGGGAAGGGGAAGGGGAGAAGAAAGTGAGAGAAAGCTGTACCTTAAGTATACCGAAAAAATAATGCCTGAAATGCAGAAATATAATATAGCGGCCAACGGAAAAGAATTAGGGTAACATGAAAAGAGAAAATGCGGATAGTATATATATATATATATATATATATATATATATATATATATATATATATATATATATATATATATATATATATATATATATATATATATATATATATATATATATATATATATATATATATATATATTGGTCAAAAATGAGGGGAACAGAGAAAAGAAAACTGATAGTAATAATATTAGTTAATACCAAATTAAAAATTTGAAAAAAAAAAGTAAAGCAATAAATCTCGGATTGGAAAATATTCCAATGCAGCACAAGCAGTAGCCAAGTGTAGAATATGGATGAGGAAGGTGGCACGAATGTATCAGGAAAGACAGGCGCGAATGTATGCGCCTAATTACAACCACACAACCGAGACTCGTGTTGTGCTCGGACAGGGGCAATTCTCACGTTGCCAGGCGGGCTCGCCATTTAGCCGCAAGTAGACCTCTTTTCAGACGGGAATATTGAAAGATGTTCCAACCGCACTGACTTTATACATGCAATGTCGTCCTTAACAGCGTGAAGTAATTTTGCTCGACTATAGGGCAAAGATTGTAACTGGGCACAAATACATAAATTTGCTCGCTTCTCTGATCCAATGAAGAGAGGTCCAAGCAGAGTGCCTACGCTAGACCATGTCACGGCGGTAGTCCGCGGAGTCTTATGATAACAAATGGACTTGTGACAGCGTCAGTTCATGGTGGAGATGAGGGAAGTAAAGAGGCTCAGCAACTATCCGAGAACGGTGCCTCCCGCGAACTAATGTTCGAGGCGAAAAACGCGCGCGGGATCTGCCAAGGGGGAAAAAATAACAACCGAAACTTTGATAACCTTATACTTCTAACCTGAGCGGGATGGGCAGGTGAAGTATTACAAGTAGGGGAAGAGAAATCTTGCAGCAGGTGAATAGTTATCTTCTGTCCTTTTGTAATTAGGCACAAATTTATTCGCAGCAGTGCAAAACTGAAAGTCTGCGGAAGTGAAGCTACTAAAATACGGTGAAACCTTTAGTGGATAACTGCAGAAAGTGAAATGAGAGTGTAACGTTGTATGCTGCTTGATATTTTTAGGGTTTTTTATTTTTTTTGTACAAAATCATTCTACGGTGTTGTAAATAAAGACTCCGAGTAGAACTGGTGCATTACGCTAAAATCAACGTCGAAAATTTTCCGCATATCTGACCGCTCGCACATTACATGATAAATGATAAATTTGATTTGTTCCGAGTCAACAAGGCGGCGACTTTTGGGATTATGTGAAACGCACTGGGTGGAAAACCGTGTTGCAGTTTATTTTCTATTTCTGAATCTGTTTGAGCAGGTGATCGCGGCACTAGAGGATATGAAATTAAACCCAATTGTCGACAGTCCAGCTTAAATAAATGTACGTACTATCGTAGGCAGTTTTGTCACCGGAATTCCTTGTTAGCTTGCATGAATGGAGCACGTGTTAGCGGTGCTCCTGCTTCTGTCAAAGAAGCTGCAGACCAGCAACATTGACATGAGCGCCGCCTTTGACGACATATCTGGTGCAGCAGGTGATTGAAAAATGACCGAAGCAGTTCGACTACTTCATCCTAAAAAAATCTTTGCCCGTTTACAGGGACTGGCAAAAAAAAAAGAAAACTGGATTGGGAAGTCATCAGCCAATGAGTCGGCGCGTGTCCAAACGCCAGGATCGTGAGGGCGTTACATGCATTACAAAATGCTGAGGAATATTTCTCCAGAACTGCGTTCATTCCATTCATGGACCACGTATTAGCGCAGTTACAGCAACGGTTCGAAAATCACAGGAAAATCTTAAAAAACGTTTCTGTAATTGTACCATGCGATCTTGCCTTGGTGGTATCGAGATAAAGGAACAATGAATCTCCTCACCGTTTTTGCACAGGACGTGAATGCGAGGGCTGTTTTGTGAGAACTGCGATTGTGTTGGACAAATTGGACGCACAAAACAGCAATCAAGTTCCCCGGCACAGAATCAGACTGCCAGTTCTATGCAAATGTGTACAAACTGCTATATTCTATAGAATACAGGGTGATTATAATCGCCCTCTCGGCGACTAACGCGAGCGCAGGGAGAAATTATGTACTTAAAAACTACTTGCGCTCTACTACGTCTGAAGTACGCATGGTTGGGCTTACGCTTCTATACGCCCGCTGAGACGCCAACTTCAACGTATCTGCTAAGTCATTGATCCTCTAATCTTTTCTACCGAGTAACATTTGTTTCTTAGATAACGAGGCTGGAATAATCAATGCAAGTAAAAAGCTGTTCCTTTTTTTTTTTCAGATTAATAAACATGCAGTTATCAGAACGTACCACTGTTCATTAGCTTTCAAAACCACATAAATTTTGCCATTTATTATAACAGTTAGCATCATGACCAAAGCTATCATGGGAAAACAAAAAATACGAGGACATCAATAACCGACTTTTACTGACCTTGTTAATTGAAAGTCCGGCCCACGCGGCGGTTCCCAACGACTACACAAGGATTTGGGTAGTTCAACTTTACGCGTCATTTGCGGCTTTCTTTTCTTTCTTTCCTCCCGTTTTAGCTACCTGATTCTGCTTCTTTTTGAACCAAAACAGTATCCTTCTTCAGAATTGAGTGTATAGTTATTGTTGTCACTTTACAGGCAGTCAAAACACAGATTATTTTTTATTACTTTCTTCATTCTTCCTATAATATTATACCCACGTTGGGCTACAGCGATCACAGAATGGCCAGAGCACATATCACTATTTTAAAAAATGCGCATCTAAATTGGTGTACCTAAAGAAAAGGCGCAGTATCTTTCACACTTCTCGGTAGGCACCTGACTATGCCGTAACGGAAAGGACGGAAGTGGGAGTGAAAAAAGAAAGAAACAGGAGCCGTATGCGCAGGTCTACGGAATAATTTCGACCCCTTGAGGATCATTAACATGCACTGACATTGGACAGCGCACGGACGCTTTTGCGTTTCTCCTCCATCGAAACGCGGCCGCCTCGGTCGGATTCAAACACGGGCACTCAGGTTCAGTAGCCAAGTGTCTTAAACCCTGAGCCTCAGCGGTGGGTCAGCTTTCTGCGATCGTAGTCTTGTTGCTACATGAATCGCCTAACTTTCTATACGCAACATTTACCACCTGTGATTGCGCTACATGTTTATTTGCCTTGTGTGAAGTATTGCATGTAGTGATTTCTGTTTAGATACGTAGATTTATTGGAGACTAATACAAATGTGTCGTAAAAGGGGTTTATTTACAGTGTCTGATGTTCTGAGCGGTCAGCGTGCTGTGTCCAACCCAACACACACTCTCGCCTTCTGCCTTCTTGTCCAACACTAAAACCGCACAAAGCTGCCACCTAGGTCGTTTTCTTCGCTCCAATTTAATATCTGTTTGCGAGGTTTTATATATACATGCAATTAACTTTAATCTCTGGGATACTTTATTGTTCTTTATCAAAAGCTATCTTCGCATTTCTAGTGTATAATTTTCAGAATTCTGGCTTTCTATATGCGCTCTCTCTCTTGGGACGATAATTTCGGCACAATTACTCCAAACACACGACCGGTGACAGCTACGTATAGACAATACTTTGAAACAAAAAAGAGCGTTGTTGAGTTTTTTTCCTGTCCTTTTCATAAGTACAAAAATGTAAGCAAGGTTCTTTAATGACAAAGGTCTGTTAAAATATTTTCCCCAACCTCTTCATTTTTATGACCTTTGCATTTTTCATATCAGTGGCATGAACTCCTTTGCTGGTTTCTAACTAGTGTAGTTCCTAAAGCTCATATGTGATATTTTCTCTAGTTATTAAATAGAAAAAAGCATGGAAGCATTGATATCAGTTAATTCTGCCAGTGTTTTAGCACGTACACATCTAGTCTTTCCTGACAAAAAAAAAAAAATGCCTGTTTTACTTGTATTGCCAGTGCGTAGCGCTCAAGGCTCAAGAAATGGTTTGCGGGATCTAACCGACAGTGGCATTGGCAATGGCAATGCAGTTATTATTCATATGTTTGATACCTCGATAAAATTTGTGAGGCCGCGCTGCAACGTGATCCCCCCCCCCCCCCCCCCCCAAAAGAAAAGTATTGGCTACGCCTCTGTACGGCACTATCAAACTAAAAAGTACACAAAGCGCTTTGAAATAATACCCAGTTTACTCAGTTTTAATTTCTTCTCTTGAAATGCATTACATTGTGTCATTGGACGACTAATTCAAGCTTCAGTATTTAAATTAGATACGCGAAACAGCAAATAGCCAAACATTTTAGGTCGCTTTTAAGGACACCCAAAGAGCCGACTTTACATTACGCCTTGTGCGGCACCACGTACAATGAGGTGTAAATGCTTGATTCGAAGGAAATGCGAATTTCTCTAAGAAGCCAACTACCGCTACCGCTGAGAGGAGCAGTTTAAGAACAGCCTGTTCTGGTGTCATTTTAACGCAATGTACGTGTAAAGTTTCTATAACGCGTCAGTTGTACGGGCTATACGAGAGCACAACATCAGGGCGCAGGTTTACTCGCATTGCGCACCTGAGGCAGCGATAAAATGTCGAACGGGTAGGGAACCCAAAGGAAACGGGAGACGCGCGCGCGGAGAGGCTAAATTAAAAACACAGCTGCGAAATGGCCCACGTGCGGCGCATCTCAGACATGTGCACTGTGCCTTGCCATCTTTCTTTTTGTTCCTTTGCTCGATCAAAAATGTATTGACTAACCCTGTTCATGACTTTATTGAATAAAACGGGCTTTCCTCAACGCCGATGATGGTATAAATTTAAGCCTGCCTTTTCTATGCTTGCGATTTGCGACAACGTTAATGTATTCTTTTTTTATTGTAGTGATGGAGCAACCGACCATCATGATACAAAAAAAAAAAAAAACTCATAGTATGAGAAACGCTTATCAACGGAATAAAATGCACTCTTTTCTATCTAGTATTCATGAAAAAAAAAAAAAAACTGCTTATGGATGGGGTGAACAATGAAGCATCAACGTTAATGCTTTGTTCACTATCAAAAAAAGGTGGCCCATGCCATCTTAAATTGCGCGGGGCAAGACCCATGGTGGCTTGAAACAAGCCGGAGAACTTACTCTTTTAGCAGTTCCTTACAAACTGGCACCGGTATTCTGACCAGTTAGAACACAACGCGCTGTAGGGTATTCAATGTTGCGGCACATCACGAGCCGATGTGGCGTATGAAAAGTTATGCTGCATCAAATACGGAAACAACCCCGATTTATGTCACGAGACGAGAATTTCGCACCTATGCACACACCGCGACGAGTTAGAGAAACATTTTCACCAGAATAAAGATACTAGAACTGCAATGCTGCACAAATTTGAGAGGTTCCTTTAGGAGAAAACTGGCTGAACGGGAATAAATTGATTCACGTATATTCGTGTTGCAAAGTAGAGAATTCAGAAAAATGACTTACAAACTCCTGCGTCCAGAAAAAAAAAAAAGGAGGAATGTCATACGGATGCGACTTCAAGTGTCGTTCGTTTTGTTTTTCTTTCTCTTTCAATCAATGTAGACAAAGTTATGGGGGCGAATATATGTACCAACATGTATGCTCATCGTTGTAACGTTATGCATGCTCTCATTGTATTGATGTGTCGATGACGTGAGTTATAGGCGGAGCCCTCCACAACAGTGTCCTTCATAGCTTCAGTCGCTTTGAGACGTTAAACTCCATAAACGAAACCGAACAAAACAAGATTGGAGCCAGTAATACACTTCAGACTATTCAAATGAGCTACTGTTGAAAACTTTAAGCAAATGTGTTCAATAATGCGCGTTCATGATTGCTTCTGTTGCTAGCTGCCCTCAGCTGGGCAATTATCCGCTTTCCTTAACACACTAGGAGAATCGAAGGAGTTATGTGCACCCCTTGAGCGATAAATTATTATTAAACCATTCTGAATCCCGTATTAGTTTTAAACATGTTTATTGTTCACATCGGCCCTCCTCCTTCGCCTACATTAAGTATTAAGTTGAATGTTGCGACCCTCCTTGGCACTACCAGGCACTACTACGTAATGGTGCATCACTTAGACTGCATGGCACCACCTTGTGGCGGCATTTCGGAAAAGGAAGATTTGAATGTTCGCTTAACAGCATAGAGGTGGCGCTAGCACGCAGCGCTTTGAAGGCTTCACGTGTAGAGATCCTAACTAGGCACAAAAGCGGCATTTTTGCTGCGCTTAAAATAACACTGTCATCAAGCTTTGTGCACGCATCGCTTTTTCTGTAAGCTTTCTCTTGAATACATCGAGCTCGTGCTATATAGCCCCACTCTCGGAGCATAAAATGTCATTCACATGCACGTAGGTAGCTTAAAAAGAAACTAACAAGAAACTATAGCGGTATTCTTCATACTGCAATAAGTACTCAAATGAAGAATGCGTGTATACATTCAGTTTATCCTGTGCTCTCGCGTTTTTTGCTTGCACTTGAATATCGCTCTAACGAAGTCGAATGGTCCACGTGATTTCTTCGTTATAGTCGTTGCTTTGTTGTAGGGGTACTGGGCTTTATTTGCAGCTGTCGTTAACAAATAGGCTTACCTGCCACAATGTCTACCGAGTACAGCACAGCTGGAGTTGAATGCGCCGCCTATGTGCGTTGCAGAAACCTTTAACGAGAGAAACAAGCTGCCGCACAAGGTCAGATACACATGTGTGCACCAACCGAATGGAAATGAAAATAAACAAGGGTTGAGAGGGAACCGCTCTAGATTAGCTAATGTGAAGACAAGTCCAAGCCAAGATAAGTACTCTTGAGGATGTGACTGCTGCAATGACTCTAGTAATACAATATTTAGGCGCAGCACGGCGCAGCTACCCGTGCGTTCCACACAGCGTGATAATATTCAGCGGACATCGAATACAATTCGAAAGGATACCGCCAGCGGTAGACTACGCTGTCTTAGGCTTCCTGCAAGTTTAGTTCGCTGCTCAACAGAGAAGATTATGTGCATTGAGATCAGTTTTCTATATCAAATCGTGATGCAAATATTGGGAACACTTGCAAAGGGAATAGGTTCTATTCGGATCGAGATGGTCATTGTAGTTAACTGGAGGCTCGTTATGTCCCCTTGTGGGATATTTTACTTTGTCAAAACGAGATACCGGGTGCATGAGTCTCTGAGGAAGTTCCTAAGGGGAATGGCTACTTTTTGTTCTGCTCATTATTCTGTTATAAGCCGTTTCGTTATTAAGAAATTTGACTATAAGCAATGCTCTATCACATCGAGCGTTTTTATGGGACTCAAGACTGGTACCACACACCGAAAAGTGCTATGCCTTTCACTTTGTTGATTGTATGATTACGTCACAACCTAGTACAGGCTAGTACCGTTTTATTCTAGGACCCGTTTTACCGCTTAAGAATTTAGACGGTAACATAGAATGATGGTGCCGGACGATACCCTGTGACATAATATATGATATCGAAACATGCCATACAAGACGACGGAGACTGATACGTGTCATTGGAGAAGACGGCGAAGGACTGAAACTGTGTTCTGGCTCGTGCTCGCCTGACTGGCCCCTGTATTTCTTCGGTTCCAGATTGCGTTTTGTGTAAGTTTACACAAAAGCAGGAATCGCAGGAATAGAGTTTATAATTGCTAAATGCATCACGTATCATGCTGACCTTATTGTGTTAGGCGCATTGATGAGGACAGGTACAAAATATTGGAATCTCGAATGGGCTGCTTGACGATTTGAGCTAGTATAAAGCCTAAGGTAAAGTTAAGCAATTCAGAATAAGAACGAGACAATGATTATAAATCGAACCAATTGAATAGTGGGTAGTTGTAACCAGCGAGGAGGCATCTTATTAGCATTCGAAAGCTGCATAGTCATGGTGACGCTAGAGCAAATAGAGAGAGAGTGAGAAATAGTAGAATAGAAAAGCAGGGAGGTTAACTAGGCGATGCCCAGGAGGCCACCCTACACGTGCGGAGGGGAACAAAGGGAGAAAAGGGAAAGAAAGAGCGCCAAAGTATCTGTCGTATGTCCACAGATCTATAGTAAAAGGGGGTGGAATACTAGAGCGAAGGTATTCCACGAAGGCATAGTGCTACAGTTGGGCGGCCGGTAACAGTCCCCGATACGACAACTGCTCGAGTATTTAAAACATTTCGCCCACAGTATTTCGAGGTTTGAGTTAGAATCAATTAGAGCGGAGTGAATGCTTTTATTTACGGCGATTAACACGCTACCATCATTTCTATTTGCCTGGCCATACCTTTATATGTTAAACCAATTTTTGTCAGGAATGGTTTCGTTGTTCGTTACATCAGCATGTAGCCATGTCTCTGTCATCATGATAATATCGGAGGCATTGTTATGGGTAACGAAACTGAGGTGATCTCGCTTGTGCAGCACACTATAAGTTATAAGAGAAATTGGTATGAAAGGGGCATTACGGGATTTGGTTTGCGCGTACGCAAGTGGGCATGTGATCATTTAACTTCACTTACTATATGTTTTGCAAAACTACCGTGTTGGAAGCAAGATCATAAATACAGGTTTCCTTGCCCATGTACAATTTGTCACCGGGTTAAGTGGAGAAATATGGGAGAGGCCTTCGCCCTGCAGGGGGTATAGTGAGGCTGATGATGATGATGATGATGATGATGATTGATTTTTTTTTTTTGGTCCTGCGATCGCGCAAAAGCTTTTAGTTGTTTTCTAGCTTTTCCTATAGATATGTAAGTCTTCCCCTGTGGCAAAATTCATTCCTTTACGTTTACGCGCTGATGACATAATGGCTTCCTTACACTACAAAAGGGCCGGCTTCGCAATTATAGACTTTCATTGTATCACCAAGCTGACCCAACTTGTGCGCTCTCAAATTGGGGGCTTGTGGTAGTGATACCCAGGTGTTCGGAGCATAATTCTACGACCTGCTGCTCAGACGCCGTCCAGTACTCTTACTTTTCATCATTAAGACTAAATAATAGTAAGTATAGCACCGTCTCATTCGAATTTCCGCGTCGTCACACTACGACATTATTTATTTATTTATTTATTTATTTATTTATTTATTTATTTATTTATTTATTTATTTATTTATTTATTTATTTATTTATTTATTTATTTATTTATTTATTTATTTATTTATTTTTCATTCCCTCAAGCGCATTATAGAGGGGAGCGGGGAACGTACAACAAGCGAAAAAATATAAGAATCGGCGAGTATACATAGTTAACCTTCGAGAAAAATACGAATGTTCAGAGAGAGAAGAAAATATTACACGTAAAAAATCACAAAGGTAATACGTAAAACTGAAAAAAAAAAAGCACTAAAGAAATGAAAATCCAATACAAAATTAGCTAACACGTGGCCCTACATAAAGTCAGCCTCATCAGAGACAGACGATAATCAGCATAATCTGTTATGAAAGTCACGGCTGCGGAAATGTGTTTCCAATTTTTTGGTGTGCGACGAATAAAGCTATATAAGAACGTGGTCGTCTGGCTAAAATGGCTCCAGTCTTGTGCTGATGATCGACACGAAAAAACAGCGATAGGTGGGTGCAGTGATAAGACGTGTATGCAGTGACTGGGGATAATAAAGCTTATGAAAAAGGCGTGAGCGCAAAAATTGTCTACGCTGCACTAGAGAAAGTAAGGAGACGTTAGATTTCATTGCTGTTATACTCGCGGTCTGATTATAATTAGAATTGATAAAACGAGCTGCGTTATTCTGAACAAGCTCTAATGCAACGCCAAGGGTGGCGTGGTGAGAGTCCCAAATGGGAGCGACACACTCCAATTTTGAAAGAACAAGTGTTTAATAAAGTGGTAATTTTAAAGAAGCCGAGGAAATTCCTATGTTTCGGCGTAAATAACCTAAGCTCCGATTAGCACCGCTAATAATTAGTTCGATGTGCGGTTTCTAGGTTAGTGATCAGGATATAAGTACACCTAAGGATCGATATAATGTTACGGATTAAATCGAAATACTGTCCAGGATAGGAAGAGAGAATGTTATTTTATATCGAAACTTTCATTATACAGCGCACTTTCGAACGTTTAAGTTCATTTGCCATTTATTACACCAAAGGGTGATGTTATACAGGTCAGTCTGAAGGCATTGTTTGTCGTATTCGGTATTAATTTCGCGATATAAAACAGAGTCATCAGCGTATAATTTTATGCTAGAAGAAATACAATTAGTCAAATCAGTAATGTATATTGGAAACAGAAGTGGGCTTAGTACGGAACCTTGGGGAACGACTGAAGGAACTTCATTTAAGGGGGAATCATAGTCATTAGGTATAAGGTATTGCGAACGAGGGGTAACAAAACACTGCAACCAGGCTAGAACATTATTATCTAGGTTTAGAGCAAAAAAGTTTAAGCATAAGTAGTCCGTTATTCACCTTTTCAAATGCTTTCGCGAAATCAAGAAATGTGTAATTGGCCTGTGAATTTTTGTCGAGAAATGCACGCAGAGAATCTGTAAAAAGAAGGAGTTGCGTTTCGCAAGAAAGCATTAGTCAGAAACCATGCTGAGCTGGAGTGAAGGAAGAATTGTATCCCAGAAAGTTAATAATATTTCAATACAAAATATGTTTCGTTAGTTTGCTAGGAATGCTTGTTGGCAAAATGGTCGGTAATTCAAAGGGCAATGCTTGTTACCTTATTTATGCAACAGAACTACTTTCCCTATTTTGCTGTCCGAGGGCAGCATATTGTCCCAAGTGACCGGTGGAAAAATTTTGCTAGAAAAAGTGATGAATATAATTTGATTCGCTTCAAGAACATAGAGTTAATATTATCAACACCACATGATGATGAAATTATCAATGAATCAATTAATTTCTCAATACAACCAGAACCAATAAACATGGGAAATATACAGTAAAATGTACAGCGTCGCACACTGCATGTTGTGTTCGTCTTAGGGAGAAAAAGCTGAATTAGAATACATTGTTGAATACTTCTGGGCATTTAGCGGGGTGGAGAGGCTCATCAAATTTGTAATGAAGAGATATCAGGCTATTTTCATTGGGGTTCACAACATTCCTGAATCTCCTTGGGTTATTTAGCATATTAGGCAAGGTGGCATTAAAGATATATTTTAGTCCTTTGTACCGCTTTCAAGTAATCGGCATCAGCTGCAAAACATGCTTCCCAGCGGTCACTTTGGTTACTTACCTTTGCGGAACGGAAAAGGCGTTTCTCTTTATTGATGAGATACTTAAGTGTGTTATTAAACCACGAAGCATTTGTATTATATGTGATGCTTCTAACAGGTACGTTAGCATCAGTAAGTTCCTTCAGTTGTTTTTTTTTTTTTTTTTTTAACAATTCACAGTTATCTTGTTGTACGTTTCGTAGCTCGAAACCTTCGAGAAACGTGTCTAAATAGCTTCCTAGTTTTTCGTTGATGACATTGAAATATGCTTTACCGTAGTCGCGAATTACTTTCTCGTGCGAAAGGACACGTGTGGACAAAAAAAAATTTGGTTCAAAATGCAACAAAGAATGACCACTTAAAGCTGGAAGATATGTAATGGGCGATACAAGCTCCGGATGTGTTGTTAAAGTTAAATCTAGCGTGTTAGCCGAAACTTCTGTTTCTCTGGTTGGAGAAGTGACAAGTTGCGTTAAATTGAAGCACGCGCACACGTCTAAAAATTGCTGAGAATGTGGTGAAGGCGGTTTTGCAACAGGCAAAGGCCCACCTCATGTAATACTGGGGACAATAAAATCGCCTGCCAGAACAATCGGGCATAAAGGGAAACGACAAATGACGTTGTTCAGGGCATCATGCAAGCTGTCAAAATATTCAGGTGTACAATTTGGAGGGCGGTAGCAAATACCCAGAACCATTCTTGTATAATTCAGTGTCACGCAGACGCACACAATTTCAAATTCTCAAGCATGAACTATTTGAAAAGAGTGGATGCTTTCTTACATTGCAGTCAGTGTACCACCACCACGTCTGTTCACTCTGTAACCACGGTAGATATCGCAAGTTCTGGAACCTTGAAAAATTTCATTACTATGAACCGTTTTCACTTGACCAAGTCTTGGTTATAATAATTAGGTATGTGTCGGTAGAATCTATTAGAGCGTTAAGTTTGTCACGTTTGTTCATAATGCTTGTTATACTAGTGAACAGCGCCTGAACGTGGTCTTCACAATAGTTTTGCGTTGATTGTTATGATGAAGGCCATCGCAACTGCATGCGATCGATTATTTGAGGCTGGTCCACTGCTTTTACTACTATTTAAATTGTCAGAGCTGCGTTTCGCCCTGAGCGAAATTCTCCGATTTAGTTTTCGAAGTGTTACTTCGAAATTACAGTAATTTGATTACTGTAATTCAATTACTGCCATGTCTGACCAGGTCTTCTCCACACCCGACTGCTTGAAAATGACGGCCTCCTGGTATCCAGGCCCTCTCCACTCCTGAGCCGCGCCTTTTGGCCACCTGGTAGCAAGACCCTCTATCCCAACCGGCCATCTGCTGATGACGGGCTCCTGGCAGGCAGGCTTTCCTTCTCCACCACCTAGCAGCCTGCTGATGACGGCCTCCTGATACGCAGGCCTCCTCTACTATCGGTTTGCCTGCTGATGATGGCTTCCTGGTAGCCAGGCTGTCTCCACACCCGGGCCCGTCTTTTGGCCTCCTGGTAGCCAGATATTCTCCCTTACCGGGCCGCCAGCTTATGATGGCTTCCTTGTAACCAGGCCTCTCTACTGCCTAGCTACCTGCTCACCTGCCTTGCAATGGCTGGGCTTGTTCCGCTCTTGCTGTCTGCTAAATCCGCCACCAACAAGCGCGCGTCAACAGCCGCCCATCTGCGCTTCTCGGCGACACGACGATGAAGCCATACGAACTCTGCAGCAGTGGCGACCTTCTGTGCATATCGACTAAGGTCCTGTGTGCTCTTCATTGCAGGCTTAGTTTGACAGTTCCTTCCTGTACTCATGTGATTCAGTCATCGCCACTGCCGATCTTTCTGCCCAAGTATTTGTGCTATTTTTTAACTCAGTTGTCATTGTTTTTGGCGCACCGTTTGATTTTGATTAACATTGTCTGGTAAATCTCTTGGCAAAAGACATGACAGAGCTAAAAAAAGAAGTCAGAGGTGCTTTGGGGGGGGGGGGGGGGGGGGGGTGGCGGGGGGAGTCAAACTTAGAGATTAATTTGAGCAGGAAATTAACGTTACCCGAGACTCCCTCGAGAGGGAACTCTGGAACAAGGTTCGGTGTTTTGTGAAGGAGTAAAGAGATAATTACAAGCCTTGAGAACACGCATGACTCTGTTGAAGAATTGCAAAAAAAAAAAAAAAAAAAAAACAGTGCAGAGAATGAAAAAAAAAAAAAAACAAACGTGAAACTCACAGATGAAAACGCAGTGCTTGTGACGAAATACCAGAAACTAGAGACCGAAAATGAGGAGCTAGAAAAGCGAATAGTCGTTCTGGAGCTATACTCAAGAAATGCGAGCCTCGAGATACAAGGCCTGTTAAGGAGGACGATGAGAGTGTTGTGAACACTGTCTCAAAGATCGGGGAGGCGATCAAAGAGCCAACCACTGAGAGCAAGATCGAGTTCTGTCATTGTGTACCCACTCGGAACCCTGAGAAATTCAGTATCGTTGTCCACTTCAAATCCAGACCTAAGCATGATGCAGTTTTAAGAAAGGCAAAAAAAAAAAAAAAACAAAGCGGCTCACAAATCAAGACAATGGAATTGAAGAGGCATCTCCAGTGTGTATGAACAAGAATCTCTGACAGGCTTTAAAGAAATTGCTTGACATGACTGTAAAACGCAAACATCTGTAAAAGTGGAAGTCATTCAGGACATACAACGAAAAAATCTTCGGACAGCAAAATGAAGGTTTGAGCGCAGTACATATAGATCGTGAGTAAGACCTTGAAAAAATACTTTAAATAGTACCCTTCTTCTGGTTTGGTCTTTAAGAAATAATGAATTACTGTAACTTAATTATGGCGCAGAATATTCCTCTACCATCATCTGCATTGCAGTATGCCTTACACCTCAACGTTCGGTCTGCTTTAGGCAAAATAAAAAGTTCGGAATTTTTTTTTTTTGTCGACTTAATGTTAAACACAGCATAATAATGTTAACCGAGACTTCGTATTATGAGGAATGCAATGTTTTCAGCCCTAAAGGGCATAAAAAATTTCTTGTTAATTGCGTGGGATGCCGAGATGGAGTCTATATTGAAACTGGTCAGGATTTTGAGTTGCTCACAACATTTTGCGTAAGTACTGATGACTTTGGAATTCTGACAATAAAATTAACATTCGAAAATGGTGTCTGTTGTACAGAACCAGAAACGGAAACTTTTTTCCAGAATTTTTTTTTAATGTTCCTAGAATATGATGGCCCCAACAATTCTCTACTAATATGCGAAGATCATTTTAACATCCACATTCGTCAGGATGCATCAGTTAGTTACTCGGGACTTTACCACCAGGCTCAATCCATCAGGTTTCAAAAATATAATCACTACCCCTACGCGTGTTACATTAACATCTTCATCAGCTTTAGATCTTTTTATTACAAATGCAGAAACCGAAACCTCTGATGCCGGTACAATACACGCGATATGCGTGGCCATTATCCCGTTATCGTGTGCTATTATCTATTCAAAACATGTTAAGACCTGTGCTGATGAGATGGCTGCAGTGCAATGCGTGACGGATGCGGCAGTTTCTGCATTCAGGCATGACATTAGCTTTTATGGCGGGTCATTTGTCCAGGACATATAAAATGACAATGATGTATATCACAAATTTCTTCCGGCGTTCTTGCAAATCTATCAAACACACTTCCCTAGCAAAGCAATAAAGCCACCAAAAAAGTGCGTAAACCGTGCTGGCTAACCGCAGGTCACGCCAAGGTGATTATGGCCAAAAACAGATTTTTTATGTTTTGCTTAGTTCTGGAACTGATGCAGCATTAAAAGAATTCAAGGATTTTTTGAAATAAGCTTAATTCAGAACTGCGGAGTGCAAAGAAAGTTTATCTTGAAATACATTTTCAGGCATCAGTAAGAAATGACATGGGAGGCTGTCTGGAAAGTATCAAATAATTTACTAGGCAGAGCAAAAAGAAAAGACGCTGTAGCTGAGCACATAAAACAAGTAATACACTCTGAAGGGCTAGTTGGTTCATATTAATTGAACGAGTAAAACAATATGATCAAATAATATCTGTCCCGGAAGTTGCACATTATTTTAATCATCTTGTTAACATAGCAAAGCCAAATAATAATACGCTTTTAGTAGATGAAGAAACTGTCTCAACTTGTATAGAGAGTATAGTTCTTACCCCAAAGGAGGAACTGGCAATGCTTATAACTTTATAACATTCCTTCACTAAAAAACAGTAGAGTATTAGATATAGATATGTTGCAAGTACAGCCAATAAAAGCAGTCACAGAATTCATTGCGCCGGTATTTACGTATATGTTCAGTCTTGCAATCGACGTGGAGGATTTCCAACTGCGATGAAGAGAGCTATTGAGTGTCGGCTTTGTTTAAAGGAGGCGATACGAATGTAACCACAAATCATCGGTCTATATCTATTCTGCCCGTCTTCTCGAAAGGCTTTGAAAAACATTTTACACTCAAATTTAAATTGCTTTTTCGACAGGACAGTCGTTATTTCTGAGGCGTATAGTACGCTTTCAGAAAGGGACGCTCCACAGAGCCAGCTCTGTTAGCCCCCAAAGAGCACATAATCCAAAAGGTTGAAAACCGGCTGACAACTCTTGGATTGTTCATTGATTTTAACAAGGCTTTCAGTTCTCTACATCACGGTATTTCAACTGAAAACCTATCATTAAGTGGTATTTAAGGTAAACCTTTTCCACTATTGAAATCTTGTCTTGAAAATAGGTCGCAGTGTGTGAATAATAATGATGACATGCCGTCGCCAATGCGAATACTAAACGGCGTACCGCAATGAAGCGTGTTAGGGCCTCTTTTGTATACTTTATTATTAACGACATTGTTGTCGCTGACCAAAAAATTCTACCGCGGTGGCGCAGTGGTTAGGGCGCTCGACTACTATGCCCAATGATGCGGTATCGAATCCCGGCCTATGCGGTCGCTTTTCGATGGAGGCGAAAAGCAAGGCGCCCGTGTGCTGCGCGTTGTCAGCGCACGACCCCAAGGGGTCGAAATTTCCGAAGCTCACTACTCTCATAGCCTGAGTCGCTTTGGGACGTTAAATACCACAAACCAAACCAGACCGTTCACCAAACGGTGAAATTCGTTATATGCTTACGACTTTACCAGTCTTCTGTCAGGTTCTAATGCATATAGCTTAGCAATGAGATGCAATCAAATGCCTGAAAAACTATACCACTAGTCAAGATCAGATCAGCTTAAGATTAATCCCTGGGGAACTAAGGTCATGCTTTATCGAGCTCGATAAAGTATCCGCCATTGGGCACGCAATTGAATATGGCGGACAGAAATACAAGTAGTAGACAACCATCTCGTTCTTGCCGTTACATTCTCCTCGTATTTAACTTGGGATTTACATGTGAAAAATATCAAAGAAACTTTCATCGGTAACTGGACCAATATCGTGAACCTATGCGTTACTCCCATTCAAAATAAAACTTCGGATATATCAAGCTTTGTTCGTTTCACAAATAAATTATTGGAGTTCGGCATGCTGACAACAACCAAACAAAATTTAAACAAACTTGCAGTTTTACAAAAAAAAAAAAAGGCTATCCGCACATCTTTTGTCTAAACTAATTATCTCATACATTGCATTTGTTTCAAGTCCATAATATTCTACGCGTAAACCACATCTACGAACACAGACGTTTACGCTTATATCACCTCTCTTCAGCCACCTTTCGGTCACTTACTGAAATAACTGGTCCATTACAGTACTATACTAACATCTTACACACACGCAACAAAGAAAATAGTTCCTTATTTCCGCACCGGTCACAAATTTCAGTCCTTGCGCCACAATCTCCTATCCATGTTAAATAAGTACTGAAACATCAAATGCGCAAAACCGGTTCAACTATAAAACATTTTCTCCAGTTTGTGATTTCAAAATCTTGCTCCAAAAAAAGTTTTCTTGATGTCTGTTTGCATTCTCTCACTGAAATGCCTATTCATACATCCGTGCGATTTTGTGTCTTTCATAAAAAGGAAGTCTTTGTAATTACTATGCAGATTTCTTGTGTTATGTTATTTTGTTATACACTAAATATTTGCATTTTCCAAAGGTCTCACTTCTGCTTCATTGTAAGGGATGACCGCATCCCATCAAGCTGTTTGATTTCAGCTTTTAGCCCAGGTAACTCACCAGAATTTCTGGTAATAAAGTTCAATGTATATGTCAGTGTCAAGTCAACTCGAACCCTCAATGCGTAGGGTATTCGTTTTCTGATTGTTTGTTTTTAACTACGCTTCGGATGCGCTAAGAACTTGAAAGTGCGTGCTTTAGTTTGCATGCACATGCGTCATGTCTTCGTCGCTTGGGTGTATGAGTGGATGTCAATGAGTAATTACTCCCTTTTTACAAAGAAAAAAAAAAGAACGATGCATGTGCCCTAATGTGGTCTGGCTGTTTCCTAGCCACGGCTCCTGAACGGATCTGGGCCCCATTAACTACATCACACATCACTAAAGAGTGGCTGTCGAGATGGTGGCTATTGCTTGAGTGCGTCAAAATACCTCTACAGCAACCTTCCATGAACATGAAACTTCTTTACCATTGGCTCCTGAAATGGATTTCAATTTTTCTGGGCTACAATTAAAAGCTTTGCGGCCGCGAGGTCCAGTTTTTAAAGTGTGAGCATCACGAGTACATACCACGGTCAAAGCAGCGTAATGAGTACGCGTCAGGTGCAGTGCAGCCCTAGCAACGCTGTCCTACCCTAGCAGCGGAACTTCGCCCGGTCACGCATGCAGATAATGAGGGGGTATATACGCATCGGAGATCGCGAGCATGCTTTTGGCTGGTGGTTGTTGCCAGGTGACATGGCGGGACACTGATAGGCTCGTGTTTTGTGTGACATCACGAGACCGCAAAAGACGCTAGGCGCAGCCAACTTGTACAGATACTTGAAAATAAAAGGGCGACATGGCAATACAATCCGTCGGGGGCCGTGGATGTCGAGGCAGCCACGCTACTCCTCGGACTTGGGTGCGTTCGCATTGCTCGGTTAAACGGGGCTTTACATGTGCGTCGGGTGGTGTTTCACATGATTTGCGAGGTGGATTCACTGTCTCAACGGTACGCGTAGCGCGTAGTTTACAGTGGAAAGGACTGAGAACCGGGCAATTATAGAGAGCTGGAAACATGGCTGATTTCGGATGACATAAACTTAGTTCGATCCGACTACATCTCAGACTGATGTCGAAAACAAAATGGTGCGTACGTTTTACAAGTTGATACAGCGGATGTGAGTAGACCACCAGAAGAAGCACTCGAATTACCTGAAAAATGCAGATAATAAAATAAAGATCTCAACATCCAAAATATCTCTGCGTGAGTCAATAAGAACCTAAGCAGATCGCTTCAGCGGCTCCTCGCGCATTTCTGCCTAGTATCCACACGGGAGAGCCATAGATTTTATAGGGCCGTTTAGGATTCCATAGGTGAGTGGATTCAGGATCAGTGCACATATGTATTTCCCGTAGCAGCGGATCCAAATGCAAAAAAAAAAAAAAAATCTACAGAACCGCGTCAAAAAATACCACATATTCCGTAATTCTGTGGTACGGTCAGACTTAACTTTCTTTAGTTCTGGAGTTATTTTGCAGTACGTTTCTGTGTTCTGCATTCTTTAATATTTTTGTATTTTAGCTACGAAACATTCTGGTTGCTGCTCAATTTTATGTTGTCGTAACAGGTTTCCTGCCGAAAGCCGCACTGAAATAATGTTGTGACAAAAAAAAAAAACATTTCTAGTTATTTTCTGGGTAATTTATCTCATACGAACTCTTAGTTTTACACTTTAAATATCAAAAACTTTAAATATGGGTATATGTACAGAAGTGGTAACTTCTTCGCATTCGTGACTTCTGACAGTATTCGTAACTTCTCTGAGCTGGCTGCGCAATTTGGAATGCCGAAAATCACAGTTATTTGAATAACAGGTAATTAATATTGTCCTTCGCTAGCATTCAGAACAGCGTTTAAATATGTGTTTGGTATTTCCACCTATTTCAAACCATATTTGTTATCTCTAAATGAGCCTGTAGGTGTTGTCAACGAAAGTGGAAAGCTCTAAGATGACTTCCGTCTGAAAATTCGTCAGAAAAGACGAGTTAAAAAAGTATCGTTCCTTCATGCTCTCCGTATCTTGTGCCAGCCGTACAGTGCTTCCTTCCCACTCTTCCTCTAGTACTCTGCTATATAGTCACTTCTCAACCTATATGAAATGGACTTGAAGCAACCCAAAATCTTCTATTTCTTCATGCGCGGACGGCAAGCGACCGCGCACCTGGCTTGATTAATAGTAGAGGGGGTGCAAAGACTCCTTTTGATCTCACGCAAGCCTCCTGGGCACTACAAAGATGCAGCAGTCGTTACTTGTGCGTCAAACGTCTCTCATTGCGCAATTATTTGCGCAATTTCATAGACCATAGAAGCCGTCACGGACGCACAGTCACTAACAGACATGTGACCAAAGTTCGGTTCACTACGGAAGTGAAAACTAAAAACTTTCCAGGTGAAGCACTCGCAACTTGCATTAGCTTGTAATGTCCGTATGCGTATGAAGCAGTGGGGGTGCCGCCATTAAGAAGCCCCGTTTTTCAACTTTTTCTTTTTTCGTTCATGCGTGCTCGTATATATTCTCGACACAAGCGCACGCAAATGGCCGATGCAGTAGCAGCATGTTCATTTAAACTGCGTTACTATGCCCTTGTAAGGTATGTCCATATTGCTTCTTTGCTTTCAAATATCTCGGCGCATGTATTCTCGTACACAGCGCCACTGACGTCTGCGTCAAGTGTTTCGAAATAGCCCCTCTTCCTTCTGTTTTCAGATCTGGAGTTGTGGGCCTCGTTTCATCGTTTTGCAACCGATTGACCGCCATCGCCTCTTTTCTCCACAGGAGTTGGCGAAGAACTATGAAATCAGACGCGCATTCATAGCCTACTCACGACTAATATGCTGGGACGCTATCGAAGAGTTCACCGAGACGGGTTTGCGATCAATAAATAAATAACTGTTGTTTCCGAATGAACGTGCAAATATTCGACTCCTCAGAAATATTTGAAAGGATTGAGATTTTCAAGATGCATTAGAGAGCTAGTGAATGTATAAGGTAGTATATTTGGTTTGTATTTCAGATTCTTGAATATTTGCTCGCTCATAAGTTAATAAAGTTATTGGAAACGGAAATGGTGCTAGATCTCCCCTTTTCGGTCGGTAAAAATTGGCACCCAGCTCCATTCCCTAGCTCGTTTCATTATCCTTTGAGAACTTACATTGTTCTCCACAAGGCAGTGCTAGCGGCTCTTCATGTAGCATCGGCGCTCCTCCGACGAGTTGTCGGCGCTACCATGTAGATGGCGCCTTGGTAACGGTACATACCTTGTAGCTCCAGATGTACTGTATGTAGCCTGAGTAGCAGTTTTCAACAGTCGTAGTTAACATAACGTCATCATTGCTGCAACGCCGAAGTCGTTTCCTTTTTGTTTCCTATTTACGTCGATCTCGATCTCTAAATGGAATAATTTTCCACCTTTATGTATGCTTCGTTAATACGGTCCCCTTTCTTAAGGACGGCTCGAATTATAGACAGTTCTGCTTTGAGGGCCAAATTTTTAATCTATTTACACCTCGTTAGTTCGGAAACTATATACAAGGAAAAAATGCGCAGAGCTCATTAAAACTTGCGTATTTTTGTAACGTTAAATTGGGCAGTCATAAAAAAAAATCGCTGCTACCTCTATCTGGTCTTTAATTTTTCTTTATTTAAAAACAGAACACTAGAGGAACGCCATTAAATATGCAAGTGACAGAGCGATGGGCTTTTTCTTTGCTGGTCACACACTTTACATTGTTAGGGTGGCCACTCAATGCCCCTCTCGATTGCATCTATTGAATAAATGGCTGAGAACAAAACTTCTCTTTGCCGCTGGCGCCACGTAGAAAGCCGCATTGAATGGCTTAATTTCGGCCAACTGACTATTCATATATACAGCAGCAGTTCCTGGTATGTGAACTGTTGTAGTATAAATTTATTCATTGATCCATGAAACTTCATCAAGATTATCGCTAACAAGTAGACGCGCTGCAGAACGTTATTTCAAGCACAATGATGAGAAGGATAAAATGGTTGAGCACCCAGAGTTGTGTTTAATTTTAACTTCACTAGCCACTGCTATGCACAAAATCTCATCATAATTGTATTTTTTTTCTTCTGAAAATCTATTTTCTGCGATTCATTATTTCGGACGGCTCGTTTTATGGAGAATTTTGCTTGGGAACCAAATGTACATACTATTAACAAGGCAGGACTACCTATATACTAAAGTGAACCTTCAGCGCATATAGAGGCGGGCTACTTGTTTAAATGAGCCAGAATAAGTTTAGATTCCTCCGCGATCATGCGCTGAGAAATTACTCGAATGATGGCAGTGAACTCTTCATGTTTGGTAGCCGGAATGATTGCTGTGTCACTGCGAAGTAGATTTTCATGTATTTTATAGCGCAACTAGGTTTATGCAGTAGTAAAGAGGATATATATATATATATATATATATTTTTTGCAAGGTCCCTTAATCTCCTCAATGACACTGCCTCCCCATGAGCCTTGTTTTGCGCTCCGACGTTCCCAACTTCGGCGCCGAACTATGCAGTAGTGAAGTGTTGTGTTATGAACTGCATTATATGTTTGAGAGCACTATGAAAGTAACCTTCTAGTTGGTATAATTATGCAACGAAGAAGAAGCACGTTTTGAGTACTCGAAGTTCACATTCAAGGAACATTTATTTCCGCATTCAGATTCAGCAGTGACTGAAACTTTTGACACCATAAATTATTCTTGAGATGCTAGCGTACCTCCAAGGTTTTATGTCACATATTTTGTTTTGCTTTTTATGCAGTATTATGGTACCCTTGAAATAAATTCACTGACAAATCATTTCTTTAGGTAGAAGAGCCCTGAACTGCAGAAGTGTAGTGGAAATCCTTTCATAACCGCAATAATATGTCTACACTTACGCTGAGACATGTTCGACTGGCAGAATGGATGCTTGACTGAGATCCTGGTGGAAGTCCTTATTTTCTCCATAGCCCTTCCGCGTTGTAGACCACGCGAAAGCCGTTCATTGCGCAATACACAAGCAGGTTTGTGCTCGTGCAGTGACGACGTTTGTTACAAAATTGGTCTCATATTTAATAACGTTGTTTTTCTTGACGTGTTGGCAATTAAGCGTTATTGTAATGTTCATGTGTTGCCTTCGTGGAAGGTTTGAGAGGCAGATGTAAAAAGAAAGATTGAATCTCATACCAAGCCATAAACGATATACTATACTCGTGGTGTATTTACGCAAGAAAATAATTCAAGAAAAGAGACCTGCAGAAGTTGCAATGCGGTTTTGGTTTCTTGATACGTGATTTTTTCCTCGAGATGAAGCTTGATATTTTCAGAACTAGGTTGCGTATTGACCCGAGGGGGCAAACGCTTCAAAGGGGGCAGTGCCGAAGATAATTTATCGAGCGAGCTCGAGCTCTAAGTATAAACGAACGATTCGGCAGCAGCGGATCTGAGGTACGCATTCGGCGCGCGGGGCAAATCGAATGCGGTGTGTTTCCAGCGGGCGCTATTTATGCCCGGTCACAGCGGAGTCCTGAATATCTCGCGTCATCGGGAGCCTCTCACCCTTCCCTCTACAAAGGTCTCGGTAAACACGCACGTTGCCCAGGGTCGATTGGAGCATAGGCCACTCGAGGGGTTTGTTTCGGACGCGCAGCGCAACGGTGCGACTAGGGTCGTTGTATCTACACAAGTGTGCGGTGATAATCAAATTCTAAGAGGAGCACGCATTGTCTTTTGCGGGGAATGTTGGCGTCAAAACACTTCGGTAGGAATCACAGAAGTCAAAGCCAGAGGTCTGGAAAGTATATTTTGCGCCCAAAACTTCGTCCATTTAGGGCTACTGTCATTCAGCGAGGAACATGCGGGTAAATAGACGATAAGCGTATCTTCATCGACAAGTGTTCAATATTATGCAGAAGGTTCTTTCTATGGCGCTTGTCCCATCCAATCCTGTTGTCGCTTGTCTTTTTATGCGCTTGAAAATTCACCAAAAGTTCTTCTTATTGGCCCAATAGTCAAAAGAATTAGACGGAGCGGGTGTAGACATCGGACGTACAATGTTGAACATTTCCAGGTATTAGCGTGCGATCGGGCCGAGAAGGACGAGCGTTTTACGCACATAGAGAGTGAGCTGCTTGACACCAGTATACAATCGCAGCAAAATTTTCTAAATTTATTCTTTTCTGAGCGTTTTGTTCACAACTTTCAGCGATTTGTACATTCCACACTTAAAGGAGTCCTGAAAGGGTATCTACCGAGGGTAAAAACACTCAATGAAACTGGCAGACACTGGATAGCCTATCTCCTTCCCGCAAAAAGTTTTCTGCTTAACTTATGTAGCACCATATACTAAAAACTAAAATGGCATCCGTATTTTGACTATCAGTTCATGTATCAGCTCGTACGAGAAAAGAGTTCCGAGAGCACCGCAGAATCTGCAGTGAAGAAGTGCGAAAACTTGAGCATTGCTGCTGCACATGGTACATAGCGCGCCCCTTGTCGAACACAACCAGCGTTCCGTTGAACGCATCAAAGTTCACCGGCGTTCTATATTTGACGTACAGGAAAGCAAAGCCACAGTATCTATCACTCGCTGACATATCTCGCGGACAAACCTCGCGACGCGAGATTTTCAGCATGAGCCTAGAAAAGCTCTCGCCTTATTAATTTCACAGGAAGCGAAAAGCGCAGTATCTGTCACACTTGTTTCTGTGGACACCTGAAGTCGTTTTCGGGTACCATCGAGTCCGCACGCCGGCGACCGGATTTTCGCGTAATGGGGCTAGTAAATCTTTCGCTTTAAAACTAAGATCATATATACCGCGCTTCGCTCCCGAAAGCGTCATGATCGAGCCAACCTAGCTCTCTCGTTTACTTTCTAACGCGATAGCGTTAAAGGTCCCCGTTCCCCAGAAAATCCGATATTGACATTTTTACCGAAAAATGGCGGGAATGACTCTGGTAGGCGGTAGATACTAGTTGGTGGCTGGTATGCATGGCCGAGCACCAACATCAGCTATACTGAGGCAACCCTACGGTTGCCTGGCATCACGTGGCCATGGCTGATTTGGCATGGCTGATTTGGTAGGAGCTCCCAACTCGGGCCTCTCCTTTGAGACGGCAGAGTGAGATCCGAATCAGCCTTCTCCTTCCATTCGGAGTCAGACATGCTACGCCTATAGGTCACACAGGCACGTTAGCCTAAGGCTTGGTTAAAGCGGGGCTTTATATCAATGTCGGGTGGCATTTCACGTAAGGCTGCTTCATAAAGAGCACGTGAGAGGTATTAGATGAATACATTAAGATATTTCTAATCGGGCCAGCAGCAAAAGTGATGTACGCGAACAAGGATATCCACAAAGAGACTTTGCAAATGGGAGCCGTTATTCATATCACGTCATACCTGTAGAGACAGCGCTTAAGTGCCAATTCATTTTCTTTTTTTTTTATTTTGCCGCTCACTTTTTATTGGCAGCTAGACAGCAAAAGACAGAATGGAAAAGGAGAAGTGCAGCGGCTTCGCCAAGCGTGTACCCTCCTTATTCGCCGCTGCTCTGGCGAACAGATGGCGGCACTTCACTGCTTGACGTCGCCTGAGCTGCAGGATTTAATTTTTAAAAATGTCTTCGAAATTACCAGGGCGCTTCCGAAGACTTGTACGCAGCATGCACGCTCAGTGACATTTCCTCTGCATAATGCAAGCATCCGATAGCCTCTTTCTGGACGCCCTTTCACGAACCCAGACTACTCGGGCAAACGCTGGAGCGTATTCAGACCCGCCCTCACCCCCCCCCCCCCCTTTCTTGCTGCCACCGTATTAAGCTTTCCAATATTCTTTTACTTTTCTAATTACGTCATGTTGACTGACAACGCATTAGCTACCATTGTGCAGCATGGCAGCTGATGTCCTTTATTGATAAACATTCAGGCCAAGCTGAAGTTAGCCTGCATCATAGTTTACTCTGCCCTAATGACAAAGCGACTACTGCCTAAAAGCGGAAATTTTATGAGCGAGAAAGGACCACAAACTGAAATACAGGTACGGCCACCACCGGCTAGTTTAGCAACCAAACAGCGATAACATCAATCATTCATTTTTCTTTTTCTTTTTTTTGACGACCTCTACTGCCAGGCTACACCACAAGTCGTATCATAATGCTCATTTTGTCATAAAAGGAAATATTCACAGCGCTAACAAATATATACTCACAAGCAGACACATACACAGGACAGCGCCTGTCTTGTGTGTCTATTTGTGAGTGTCTACTTGTTAGCGCTGTGAATCTTTCCTTTTATTAGTAATGCATCAACTAGCCCAGCAATTAGTTTTACTTGACTAATGCTCATTTAGGAGCCCTCTTTGTTACTGACATCACGAGTTTCATTAAAGGTGGCGAAAAAATGTTTAATTTTTCAACTCCGTTTTCTCAGGCAAAATTGAGTCTCTTAATCCAAAAGCATCGACATATGCCAAAAGTACCTAGCAACGTGTACTAAAAACAAAGAACGTGCAGGCAGCTCCCCACCCCCTTCATCACCCCCCCCCCCTTTTTTTTTTTGTGTGTGTGCTGGGAAGTTCACCGATTGTATGCCGCGCTATTTTATGTGTTTAGCGACACGTTAGGCTGCCTTCGCACCTGTGTGGCTACATAAAGCTGTGTTTATTGACACAGGCGGCTCTTCCTACATTTGCACTCATTGGGGTCCATTACACAGTAGCGGCTGCAGCAGTGGGCGCATAGAGTACGTGGGAACTCAAAATATACGGATGGAAAAAAAAGATAGTTGAAATATTTATTCATATTTACCGCAATATAACAGGTAAAATACATAAGAACACAGGACTGGTGCAATAGAACAAAAATAAACTTATTTACCGAAGCCACACATTTACAGTGAAATCCGCATGAACTCACGCTCGCGCAGAAGTAAAAGTTAGAGCCAGTGACGGGGGATGTGATGATGAAATATCGGAAAGGAATGCGTTGCTGTACAGGAGCGACTGGCAAGTTTTTGTTTAGAAGAGAAAATTCTTCACTGAGTCACAATACGATGATGACGTTGGTCGTTAGCAAGTGCTACAGTCTTCCAATATTAGCACAGAGCCCGACACGTCGCCATGACTGCCGAGTGGACTTGACCACGGAAGCGCCCGCAAACAAATCTATTCCCTTTGCTCCTGCTTTGGTTGCAATATTTCACTCATGGCGCTGTGAGAGGAACTTCCTGCCCTGTGCTATTCGCGCGGAACTTTTGGAAAGTCCAAAAAGTTTTATTCACCGCTTAGTCGCTATTTTGGCGGTAATCTCCTAAATTTGTACAGAATGAGAGCTAAAAGAATTTTGTTCTTAAAACTCGCGACAACTGCAGAGGCCCTTCTTTTGTCAGCACAGGAAGAAATTGTTCTCTTTTCTGCACAGGGACTCCTATGACATCTTTAGATTGGTTTGATTAAATGATTAACTATATATCCGAAAAGCAATGCAGTCAGCTATTATACAAACTGGAGCAGAGGGTTGCTCAAAATTAACTTCGAACACCTGCATTCGGTACTTTAACCTGCATCAGAATATCAGTACGTGAACGTTTGTACATGTCCTCTTCGTCGAAATGTAGCCGCTGCGGCCAGGATGGATACCGCGGTCTTCGTAATTCTTCAATATTTATCGTACAGGTTCTTTCTTAAATAAATTCGGATTGTGCACGAACAGCCCCAGAACAAACAACTTGTACTTGCACAGGCCGCATACAAAACACCCTCTTTGGCAGCCAACACATTAAGCTAGAAATGAGAATACGTTTAGCTAAAGCGGATGCTTTTAAGGTTGTTCTGCGTAATTATAATGACTTTGATTTTAGCAATTCTGCTCTTCCTCTCGTCGAACATCACACACATGGCGGCAGGCAAGAGCAGCATGCTTATAGATCAAAACTTGGCAGTTCCCCCTAAGAAAAAAGAGGGTACCAGGAAACGCCCTTTGGGGAGGTAAAGATTTGCCGCAAATGCGAATAATTACGGGGGTATCCAGTGGCTCCCTTCGAGCAAAAACCAAAACGACCCTCCACTGAGAGGAAAAGCGTCAATGCGATTCCGTAAAAAATTGCCGCGTTGCCTCCTTCAGGGTGGTCAAATGGCATCCTTCAGGGGTTCAGCATCACTTCCATTGTTAAAGTAAAACGACTTCTCCCCTGGGATAACATTGACCCTTCAGAATATCGCCGCGTTGCCTCCTTCAGAGTGGTGAGCTGGCAAATTTTCAGGAGTTCAGCAAGACGCCTATATAGTTACAGCGAAGTGACCCTCATTTCTGAGTTACATTGCATTTGTTGTGCGTCGGACCACTTCCATGAAAGTGTCAAGTGATTCCTATTTGGGGCGTTCTGCTAATCCTCTAGGAAGTCCATTGAAGGAATGTTCATTCTGTCCACTCACACTGGGCCACCTTATTGATCTGTATCAGTTTTATGAGTGTCTGTGTGATGCAATGCGAGCATAAACATCTCTCTGAAAAGGCTGGCGCCTGAAAAGGTGACAACTTTATTAAACAGTGTTAGAGTTGAATATTTCTCAAAAGTCCAACAAATAAAAATATAAAAAGCACATGGTAGGAGCAATCAAAAGTACCCTTACTTTTTAAACATTATTTGCAATGCCCAGATTACTCCGGCTACTTAAGTTAAATAACAGAACATGAGCTCTAAACCATAAAATTAACCAAGCAGCTACAATACTGTTTACTTTTCTTGAACAGAAAATTAATAGAACTTCAGGTTTTGAAGGCTCAACTCTTTTTGTTCAAAGTGGGATACAGTTCAGAAAAATTATTCAAATTTTTCTCAATTTTGAGGGCTTCTTGTTTTTCTGAGGCTCTCCTGTCCATGGCGTCCAAGTTTTTATCTGTGGGGTCCTTAATGATCCCTATATGAAGGGCTGCTTTCTTGAGTTTTTTTTTTTCCGAAGTTCGTAATGTCAGTAAAAAAATATAATCCATGTCAAATGTGCTAGCAACCTCCGCCTGAATGTAAAGGAACCATGACACAACACATTACATGCATTTTATGTTCTTTCCCATGTTAGAAACACATAACAATCAAGCAGTACTTCAATGAAAATCTGTATATTGAGGCCATGACTACAGTTGTCCAGAATGAAAACAATTTTCATGCACCTCAGAACAGTCCTCAATGATGCAACAAGAGCGGCAGGATGCCAGTGTCTGCATGGAAGCCAATGTTTCATGCAACAAGTCACATGCACTCAACACATTATTGACTAAAGTAGGTTTAAAATCAGACCGGAAAGTTCAGTTACGGAGTCATGGAGTAACAGAAGCCGTTGAATCATCTAAATGTTTTGCATATTAAGTTTACCCCTTGGTAGATTGAATTTTCACGCTGTCTGTCATAAGCATTCCTATTTACTCTTTTACTTTTGTGCAACAATTTTTGTGTAGCCAGGGGAATTCACTTTCTAAGGTTCCTAATACTGTTATTTACAAATAAATACCAAGAAGCCTACTCAAAGACAAACACACTAGCATTCCCATTTTAGATGCGACATATTTACTCTCAAATTAAAAATTTGTTGGCCACAGAGTACGGGTTATAACCTACATAATGCTAAAATATAAATCACCAATGTAACAACATATAACTCCGCATATGACATAAGTGATGGTAGAATTTAAGATAGTTGTATGCTGTAGGTGACATAGGTCATATTAAATCTGCTTACAACTGCATGCCCAAGGCCTGAATTTTTCTTTTATTAGTCCTCACTGCTTGCTGCAATGTTTCATAATGCCAATGGTTTTTATTTTTAATCTGATTATTTGTATTCGCCTTAATAATGACGCTGATTTTGACATTTGATTCAATAAACAAGTCGGCGAAAAAAAAATAAAGAAAAAGTATTCAGTAGTCATTTCAATCTTATCGCAGAATAGACATTCTCTCTGTATCAAAACACTGCACAATTGTCCGGTTCAAGCAATTTATTTCCATTGCTTTCTGTTCAGAAGTATATTTCAGCTCATATACTTGAAGGGGAAGAAATGAAATTGAGCTGAACATGTAATGCAAAAAGAGACCCAACTATCTGAAGTAGATGCACGGTGCAAAATGAACAAGATGAAACCTAGAAACACGCGGTCAAGGCGCTTGTCCGTGTGCTTCTGTGTTCCGTCCTGTTCATTTTGCACCGTTCATCTACTCTTATCATGTACCAACTAGGCCAACAGTCGATTCTTCTGATCTAACCTTCGCCATCTGATTTGGTAACATAGGGGGTTCGAGAGAAGCTAAATATATAGTAATCAGGCCAGCATGGATACATTACTTACTTGAGATGTGATGTCACGTCAAAGAAAAGCCAGACAACTGCCATCTTTCTGAGCCATGTGTAAATATGTTTGTGGCAACATGAATTCAACCAAATTTCATTTATCTTCTTGTGAAATTCTTTGCCTGAGGCAGCACATTGGGTCACTCTTCACAGACCTAAAACATGCGAAACATGACAGCAAATAAGGTCCTAGCACTAACTGGGAACACCAAAGCTAGGTTCAAGCAACTAACTCGGATTTCTGTGATCCCCTGGAAGCTTAATATATCACCAGGCCAGCGCAGATTCAATACTTAGTTGGTGTGATGTCATGTAGAAGACGAATCAGGCATGTAGCTTATGAGTTTGAGGCGTGTCGCCCTCCTTTTGCACCCTTCACCTTCACAGCCATATGTAAAATTATTTGTGGCAATGTGTATTAAAGCAAATTTTCTGTACAGTTGTCTCGCCTAATTCATTTTCAGCTATGGTACTTGCAGCTCCCTATTGACAGACCTGAAACATGCCAGCAAAACAAGATCACTTCACTAACTGGGATCATCAAAAACCAGGTTTAAGCAAACAGCTCCGATTTTCTACGCTTCCTCCAAACTTTTGGCTGTGCTCAAGCAAGTCACCACAGAAACAATGACACCAGTTCATGAAGCACTACCAGGGGAAAAGGCGCGCCTTTTCTCTGAAGTTACGCACTAATGTCAAGCAAACCTTTTTCTCAACACTCATCTTTACATTCGTTACACATATCCAACCCATTCGAAAAAACTACAGAAAATTCCTTGTCCCCCCAAAAATATTTGGTGGTTTTTGACCGTGAGCCTGTGTTGCAACATAAATTTTTGTAGTGACAGAATTTTTTTGTAGTTACAGAAAAATGTATTCTCAAATAATCTTAACTTCATCATATTGTTGCGTAGGAGATCGGCAGTGGCGCGAGAGGAGCCCTCGCGCTAGGCCAGACATCAAATCATCGTTCATCCTGTTGCCATGCTGTGCCGTTCCTTTGCTTGCCGCCACGTAACATTTTGGTGGAGGTGCTGGGTGCGTCATCCCCATCCTCGCCTTGGAGCATCGACGCCATCTGTAAGCCGGGACCATCGACCGAGAGCCCTGGGGCATCGCCGAGGAGCTTCGCCCCAGCCCGTCTTGCCCAGACCCGACCAACCACCACCGCCCAGCCGCCAGCACGGATCTGAAGAGAAGGAGAACAGACATACAAACCAAACCCGAGACGAAGGACCCGAAAGACCCGAAGGACCCAAAGGAACAGTACATGTACACGCAACCCCCGCCCAGCCGCTCATCGCGACCTTGACCCATCGGTCCCATGGACTCTGGATCACCCAAGCATCATCGTGTTCATCGTCATCGTGGTGGCAAGCGCATCGATCTCTTCTATCTTTTCTTGAATATCTACACCATCTAGTCACCATCGACTTCAACTAAACGATCGGGACGATCGCTCGGTGGCCCCGGGAAGTGTTGCGTAGACGATCGGCAGTGGCGCAAGAGGAGTCCTCGCGCTAGGCGAGACATTAAATCATCGTTCATCCTGTCGCCATGCTGTGCCGTTCCTTTGCTTGCCATCACGTAACAATATTGTGACATATATGCCCTGCATCGCTGGAAGTTGAAGATGATAACGATCAGCAACAGTGACACAGAAGAAGACAAAGTGGTAGCAACGATTGATGCTAGAATAAGGTCGACGCTGCTGTGTTTCTGTGTTTTCTGTGCTGTGCCAGCCTGCACTAACCTTCGTGGACTAACCTTGGCACGTATCAATATTAAACGCGGCGCGGTATAACACTCAAAAACATGCATAAGGAGCATACATGGCCACACTGCTCAATTAGCGTGTTACAGTTGGCACGATTGCAATACAGTTATCAGCAACGTTGTAGTCAGGCACGGGTGCGGTAATGTTCAGAATCAGCGAAAACCAAAATTAACTAACAGCAGCTGTGTTACGGGCTCAGTGCTTACTGAATGTCCTACTTGCCTAGAGCACGACTCGATCTCAAGTCCCGCTCAGGCATAAGCAGTTACCTTGCTGTCCGTAAAACACAGCCGCCGATTGTTTTTTTTTTCTTTTTTTTCTTCCGCAGAGCATGATTCCAACGCTACTGTTAAGCATGCTCATGGTTGTATGAGCCTGCCGCATGTGCTCACGATTTAACAAGCGAACATGCATCACTACATGAAATGTTTCCTTTGTTCGGCAGAACACCTGTCCAGCGCTTTTTCCACGCGTATGCTCAAGGGCAAGGCTCTATGTGCCTCCCGCATGTGTGCACGCTGTAACATACCAAGATTTGTCGGCACATGCAAACCGAACACACACCTGAATCAGCAGGTGGTCTTCCAAAGCCAAGTGAGCGAATTCGCCTACTAGAATTGGCTTGCGCGCGTCTTCAGCGTGCCTTTAAACTTTACCACTTTTCTTGACTCATCGTAAGACACTAAGCAAATTCCCTGCGTAGAGGTTTGCTTCACGCCATACAGCTCTTCACAATTAAACGAAGGAGCGGGCACACAAGAGCGTACGATTGAAAGTTCCCAAGATGGCCGACCACAGATAGAAAGAGTACTCACAAGATGGCTATGCTACCATAGCCATGCGGGTGGAATCAACTCCGCGCGCAAGAGGTGCGGTTGAGGGGGGTTCACAGAGCGCACACACAAGTCCGCAGGGCTACATCCTTGCGAAGGGCGAGTTCAGGCAATGTAGAAAGATCTGCTAATAGACTCCATCGCGATATCAAGGGCCACATAAATACAGGCGAGCGTAAGGAAGTTTCCGTAAAGAACTACCATGAACCCCGTGCTAACCACACAAGGGCAGAGTGGTAAACAAAAGCCATAAACAGACGCGCAGGAAAACCTATGGGAATCTGGCACCATAGCCGCACGACGAAAGAGAAGCCGATCCGGACGAGACCGTCGCTCGCAGTACGTAGACGACGGCAAGGACGGCTCCGGTGCGAAAGATAGTTCGCCGAGATACCTCAACCGAGATATTACAACGAGTAACGCAACACTCCACCGACGAAACGCTTTCGCGCATTTGCTGAGACAGAAAGGGCAGTTAGCAATGCGATTCATTCTCCTATGACTCAGTGTTACGTGGATACGCTGCAGCCCAAGAGCACCGTGCAAAATGAGAGCTCCCTTATTCAGCATCACCCTCGTCCGCTTCTCGGTAACCACGTGAGATGGTTCCGTGCTCTTATTTTTATTACTTTTCGCGCACACTACCTTTTGCTACGAAGACATAGCACATGCTGTGGCTTCGTAGCGAGGTTAAACCTCCTGAAATTGATTTGTTTGATTAAGCGTCTTCTTTGCTCTGCTATGGAAAGTTTATTATTTAATTTGAATTCACTGCTGCAAAAGTTAACATGCTCGATTTCTATTCTCGGAAGCTTATTTAAATTGTCCAGGCTATGATGCTTCCTTATTTCTTGTGTAGCTGTGAACGCTGCGTCTGCTGCTTTATATCTGGCATGATATCACCTGTGATGATTTGTGCATTGTAAATGAGTAATTGTATGCAATAAAGAATGAATAGAAGCCACCTTGAATATAAAGATATGAAAGAATAAAGCTATGGTTCCCGAAGTGCGTATTAAGACAATTTATGCAGTTAGAAATGCACCCAAGTGCATGTGGACACAACGCGCGCAGAAATAAATTTTTAAACACACTGCATTCTTCCTAGTCTGCAACTTACATGCTGGATTTGGCATTCGGCTACTGATTCCAAGGCCGCGGGTTCGACCACCGCCGCAGCGGTCATATATTCAGCAAAGTTGAAATGCAAGAAAGCTGATGTGTTGTGCGTTAATAGCGCACTTTGAATAAGTAGTCATTAAATTTTTGTTCTTTTCTGCTTTTGTAATGACGCGCAGGACATTATGCAGAATACCAGCATTCACGTGGATCGCGCGAAAAAGCGGAAAATAATTGATTACTATACTTTTCTTGCGTTCAATTTCATCTTCGGTTCCAATTTCTTAAAACCTTCGTTTATGCTGCTAAGGCTACAACAATGTATATGCGGGAATGTACAGTATTTGGCATCATTACTTGATTTCAACGCGCCTCAAATCTTACGAGCGGCCGTTATTACGCAATTTTGGTTGCTATTGAACCATAAAAGGCGTAATGTAAGTTCGATTGTCCACTTTCGAGAAAAAAGTGAGCCTAAGAATCAGATAAATACGTTGTTTTGTTAGAAGTATGACATATATGAAGTTAGTTTTTCCTTTGACTTTTAAAAACGCCTTTGAAAGGCTTTGCTTACTGATTACGTTTTAGCTGCCGTATCAAGTTCTCCATGCCGTCTTTGGTCGTGACTGCGTTCGGGCCACATGGAGAGTCAGATTCTCGCAGTGAAAGGGGGGGGGGGGGAGTGCAGTTACTGATTCTCCTTGTATGACTCCTTTTATGCCAATGAGAGTCGCAAAGTGGCAGAAAGGAGTCAAATTGTTGCGATTCCCCACGGCCGACTCCTTTTTTTTTTTCTTTTTTTTTTTAAGAATGAGGGGTTATCTCTGTCGAACCGATTACAGTGCGAAAGTTTTTTTTTTTTTCGTCTTATTTGTCTTAACTCGGTGTAATTGCGGTTTTTTGCGTGATACTTGTCTGGTGCTAACTTTCGCTGGTTGCCTGGCGCAACACAGTTTCAGCTGTACACGTGGCGCCATCTGCAAGCCGTCGTGTGAAGCGGCGGGGATTTAACCGCGGCCTCCGCGATCAGCTGCGGTGCAAAGCGCTCCTGATCGTGAATGCCACGTAGTTATCTCGACTTATAGTGTCATCTGGGAGCAGCTGCGTCAAATGACAGAGCTTTAATCCTACTTAAACCTGGTTATAACGAGCGAAAGCACCAGCCGCGGTGGCTCAGTGGTAAAGATGCTCGGGTGCTGTCCGTTGCGATTGTTTCTTTTTTTTTTTTTTATAGTGTGAAATCCCTACAAGAGGACATGGCCAGTCGGTAGTAGGTTCCGTCATACTCTCTGTTGGCTAGCGAAACTTGAAAGACCCGTCGGGGAGACAATTGAGTGTTGCAGCCGCTATACCGTACTTAGTTCGAATTATCCGCACGAGAACACGTTGTTGCGACCTCACTAAACCGAATAGCTAATCAGAGCGACGGCACAAACAAAATCTGACAAGATTTTGGTCGGCGATGGCGAGCGTATGGAGCGTTTTTACCCCAAAACTAAGTCGCCTCCATGCGTGAGGCGCGGGGTTCGATTATCAGGGACGCGGATACGTACTGTGTACACAGTGGGTGCAAGCTTTCCCCTCGTCTGGTATTCGACTTCTCTCGGGTAAGTGCTTAGAAAACGCACCGGATCCCACCTTGTGCAAAGGAAAATACATTGTGCCGTGGCGCTCTTTGACTACTGCTGTCTTTACGCCATTAAAATACAATATGATAATCTCAACTCATTTAAACGCCGCATTCCTCGTAGCCTGTGTCGCTTTGGAACGTTAAACCCTATAAACCGAACCTTACTTAAATACGCCTAACGAGCGTTTCCATGCTGAAAACAATCTGATAGGTCTCCAAGACGTTTCCACTTGCGGTCTCTCCCCGCTGTTTACACATATACCAGCCTGTCGCGATGAAAACTTTCCTGGCCCTGGCTGTGTATCTATATTTAGCAGTACTCTACCGCTCCTTAATCCGCACACGAGAGATGGCTCTCAAGAGGTCTCAGAACTGGCCTCGAATGCTGCAAGCACGCTTCTTTCCGGATACCCAAAGCTTGACGGGCTTATCCGTAGTATTTAGCTTGCACTCTGAAGCAGGAGGCTCTGGCCTCTAATGAGGCTGAACTCGAAGAGAGAGACCGCGAGTAACAATCGCGTAAATCAGCGCAAGCCGCGGCACGCTCTCGTGGTGGTACTTTAAAGTTTCTTCGCTCGTAAACCTCATATATACATAGTAGATTTCGCGCCGGTGGCAGATAGATTCAGTACGGTCTTGGTTATGCGGACGGGGAACGCTGGTCGTTCGCCTATGCTGGCGGTGCCCCGGGCTCCCACTGTACCAGTGTCGCGCTCTTCATGCAGTAAATGATTGCCGTCGTATCGCCTGCAGACAGGATGAGGGTGGGAGGGTGGTGGAGTAGGTGGGGAGATGGGGAGATGGGAGGGGGGGGGGGGGAGGGGAGCTGCTACCAGGGAAGACGCGGACGCCCTGTCGGACAGGTGACGTTCGTGACGAGGTAGAGGGAAGGAGCCCGCGAGATGGAGCGGGGGCTCCCGGCAGCGCTGCTTTCTAGAGTAGCGAGCCCCGGCCGACAACGTGGCAGCCGTTATCGGCCTTGCCCAACGGGAAATAGCCGTCGTTTCGATAAAAGCGCCAACGTGGTGCCCCAGCCTGCTGGCGCTGAGGCTCGGGTTTCCCTCCCGCAAGCCCGTCCTGCGTGGCTGCGAGAAACAAGGAGAAAAAAAAAAAATGAAAAGAACACAAAAGGGTGAATGGAGGTGCGGGCGAAAAGGCAGAAAGTGGGAAGGAAGGTTAAGGGGTGGTAGGCTCCTGGTGCACGCCGCGTACTTTTCCCTCATCCACCGAAGGGCGTTCTTGGGGCGGGGTAACCTGAGTCGTAAAAAATGCTGCGAACGGAGACCTGGCGGTGGCTTTTAGCGCAGGCTCTGGTCCGTTGCGCGCTGCCACTTTTCTGTCGACCTTCCGCTACCTGACGCAAATCTGCAGCCGCACGTTTACGCGGGCCACGCTTGGGTGTCGAGCAGTGTCTGCAAGCCTCTCGAATGATGTGGAGCCTGCCAAAAAAAAAAAAAGGGGGGGGGGGGGGGAATGAAAGCAGAAGAAGAAAAATCATTTACAGAAATAAAATACGTAGTGCCGCACCCCCAAACGTAGAAACAAGGTTTGAAAACAAAAAAACAAAAAAAACGTAGTTTCAAGAACGGTACATATCACATAGATTGATGCCTATTTGATTATAGTTTAAGAAAAGCACAATTCATAAACTCCAGAGGTTTGGTGTGTAGATGAATTTAAGATGCTGTCATAAGTGTAATGAAGGGAAAAGCGCATACACTACCTTCCGTTACATTAAAAAGAAAAATGTCAGTGCACTCTGTTTCTTACGCAAAACCAACTTACAAGGTTCAAGCAGTCAGTTTTTGATGTTTCTGTTATTACATACCGGAAGTTCTTCACGAGAGAAAAAAAAGGTAGTGTGGAAAGGAAATGTCGTAGAGTTACGCATACGGACTATGCGTATAATGATAATGCACTATGCGTATGCACTATGCATACGCATAGTGCATTACAAAAAAAAAATAAAAATAAAAAAAATAACAGAGCCAATGGGGGTAGTACAGTGACAACACAATAAAGTTCACTTTAAATGAACAGCGAGCCTAAGGTTCCTTATTTATCCGAGTAAGGAATAAATAAGAGATACGTCTATATATATATATACTTCAGGAGACCAATAGAATAATATATATCGCGGCTGCATAAAGCAGGCGTTTATTGTTCTGCCGCAACGACCTCAACGTAATCGGTTGAAATGGCCGTGATGCTGGATTTATGGGGAGAAATAAAGTAGTTTGCAATCCAAAAAAAAGGTTATATCCGCTTTCTCTAGGCATCGCAGCGCATTTCGTACAGCCATACAAGCCGCCCTACGTTAAAGGACCTCTGTTAGAGGTTTGTTTTCGTTAAACCAAGGCAGCTTCGCTGTCTTTCTCGCTTTTTACCCGGCTTCTTTTGCGATCCCCGTGACTCCAAGGCTCAGACACTCCCGCTCGTTATTCAGCCGCCGCTAATTAGCTCCAGCGTGCCTGACATTCGGCCCTCGTGTGCCCACCCGGGTGCAAGTAGGTAATTCCGCCCCGGGGCCCGGCGCGGATGGTTCTGGTTGCGGCGGCCAGAAGAGTACGGCTCCCGGAAGTGTTTTCATCCACTCTGCTTCGTTAGAAGTACTTTTGGCCTCTCTCCTCCTCCCTCTCTCTCTGTCTGTCTCCCTCTGCAGCTCACAAGATACAGATTTGTGCGCTTCTAAATCTGGACCTTATGCCTGAGGAAGTCGGCGATCTCGTCGCGCACGCACCACTCCAAGAGTTTAGGCTCACCCCTAGCTCACTGGCCTGCACTTTAGTCTCTAGAGCGTTATGGAGAGGGTAGGTAATGCTATGCTCGTGGTGAACGGCAACTAGGCATTCGCTCTAGTCGTCGCGGCTGCTTTTGTGCAGTAACATCTCCACCCTTCCGTTTACCGTGTTCGCAGAGTGGAGAGCAGCGACAGTGATTTTTCAGCGAACTAGCGAGTTAGTCTGCGAGCGAACGTGGAAGCCCCTGAGCGCTACGCTCATGACGAGGCAGGATTCGGCCTCACTGCTCTGCGACGATGGGTGGCGACATACCCTATACGCCTCTGCGCTCTCTATTATGCATGCAAATCACAAGAACATGGCCTCCATGAGGTCTGTCGCACGTGAAAATAAATAATATCCGAGCGAGACGCGCTCGCTCCGTCGATGGAAGGTCGCTCTGTCGTTCACGACGTTCAAGAGCACACTGGATACGCCCTCTGGAGAAAACGCGAACGCCCGAACCCATCTTGGTTTCAGAGCAGCCAAGGCAGGCCTCTAAAAGCCTGTAACTGTAGCGGACAGACTGTTCGTGGGCTGATTGTCTCGGCAACTCTGTTAGCTTCCGTTTAACGGAAGGGGTGAGAATACGTGTGTGCTTTCTTGGTGCGCTAATCTTAAAACGCTGTGCTCGTTCTGGGCCTCTGCGTAGCCGCTGGAGAGACATCTGAAACATGAACGGAAGCATCCGTGCACTGACTTCTGTGCCAAGTGAGTAGATAATCCTTTTTTTTTTTTTTTTAACAAATCTATGTTTTGTTTCCGCTGCTTACGTTTCGCGCACCGATGGCATTTGAATCGAAATCCACAACCATTTGTCATGAAAAAGCCAGAAGACTGTCATAATATTTTGCGCGTTCTGTCTTATATGATACTTCATTGTGAAGGGGGGGGGGGGGGGGGGGGGGGGGCGTTGCTTCAGGCTTTGAGAAAGTCGGTTTGCTTTGTTAAAGGAAGCAATGTTTCTAATCATTTTCCCTGTGGTTTCACCCCCTTATATTTGCGCAGTGACAGCTCTAGTAGCCAACGTTTCGACAAGTGGACTTGTCGAAACGTTGGCTACTAGAGCTTTGTCGAAACGTTGGCTCGACCTGCGAACTGAGGCTTCCCCCCTTTACCCTTGTTCAGTGCTCTTTCATATCGTGTAAGCCATCTTCGTCCTGTCGTTCTACCCGGATGCTGTCACATATAAAGTGGACGGAGTGCTTTGAAAAAGAAAAAGAAAACAGAAAAAAAAAAGAAAAATGTGCACTTTGTAGACACGTTGAACACATGCAATTACGTATAACGTAAGGGATAACAACGTGGCAGCGTTTATTACATCAGCATTTTCCTTATGGAGGTATCTCTGGGAAGTGTTCTAATAGGTTTCAGTACTTTTATCATTTCAAATAACCTCTGACGGGTAACCATCTCGGCTCCTGCGCGGAACGAAATAAACTGAACACACTTGCCTTCCTTATTCCGAATCTGAAATACACTATACCAATTTCCCGCAGGAAGCATACATGAACGGTAGAACATTACATACATCCCGTAGTAGAGGTTTTATGCCAGCTTTCGCAAATATAACGAAAACGGAGCAGATAGCTTCTTCGATCAGGGCCGCGATGTTCGAAATGTAACATCGGAGGCACTTTTACTTAACAACGATGAGAGTTTTCTAACGAGAACACATGCCCAGGAGAACTGCGTGCAAGATTCCGTTCTTGGTAGTCACGCACGCAAGTCTGAAAGAGCAGGAGCAATGACCCAGTAAAAAAAGAAAAAAAAAAAAAAGTGAAAAAGGCTGCAAATATTTTGCTAGTGTTTAACTTATTGCTTTTAGATTTTGAGCACTCACACCGCTGATGGCACTTAATAGATTATGTAAAAGTCTGACTTAAATCCCCCCCCCCCCCCCCCCTCTCCTCGGTTCTGGGCGGATGATACAATGACTGACGACGGGGCCTTGAGAAACAAAAATCTATGCTATTTCGTTTCAGCATAAAGAAAGTAACCAAAATCCCACAAAGAAAGACGTTAAGCAACGAGACACGATCTCCCCGGTACCATTCACAGCTTGCTTAGAGGAAATATCTAGTGACCTCGAGTGGAAGCAGTTAGGGGTAAGGGTTGATGGAGAATGCCTCAGTAATCTAGGATTCGCTGATGACATTGCTTTGGTAAGTAACTCGGGGGATGAGCTGCACATAATGATTGATGACCTATAGACAGGCAAATCAGAAAGGTAGGCTTGAAAATCAATATGCAGAAGACTAGTGCACAATAGCCTCGGCAAGGAACAGCAGTTTACGATAGGTAGCGAAGCACTGCAGGTAGGCGAGTATATCTACTTAGGACAGGTAATAACCGCAGATCCGGACCATGAAAGGGAAATAGCTAGGAGAATAAGATTGGTATGGAGCGCATTTGGCAAGCCCTCGCAGATTATGACTAGCAGCTTACCGGCATCGCTGAAGAGGAAAGTATATAACAGTTGCAGCTTACCTGTACTCACCTATGGGGCGGAAATGTGGAGGCTAACCAAGAGGGTTCTACTTAAGATGAGGACAACTCAGATTGATATGGAACGAAAAATGGTAGGAGTAACGTTAAGGGATAGGAAGCGCGCAGTGTGGGTCAGAGAAATAATTCACATCAGTGACGTTCCAGTGGAAATCGAGAAGAAATGGGCATGGGCAGAACATGTAGTGTGAAGAGAGGACAACCGATGGTCGCTTAGGGCTACAAGTTGGATTCCAAGTGAAGAAAATTGTAGCAGGAGGCGGCAGAAACCTAGGTGGGCGGATGAGGTTAAGAAGTGCACAGGGGTCAAGTGGATGCAGCTGGCACAGGACCGGGTTAATTGGAGAAATATGGGAAAGGCCTTCGCCCTGCAGTGGGTATATATAGTGCGGCTGATTATGATATTTCATTTGGAAAAATTGTTGAAGGCATACAAATTTGGGTTTTTAATATGCAGAGCTGTCATATTTTGCTTTTTTTTATTATTGCCTAGTCTTGACACATTGCGTTTCACAAAAACAAAATCAACGTATGTAAATAGCGTTTGTGGGATTTTTGCTGTTATGCTTTGGTGACGGACCCGCACACCTGGTCGGAAAGTGCAGCTGTCCCGGCTAATTTCACTCTTCGTTGGTTCAGGAGGCGACCAGATCGTTGCCGCGTATGATCTATAGTGCCTGATTGCCTCGATATCTGAACAGTCGGCTCTCACATTTACAATGTATGGCTTTTTAGTGTCGATTTATTACACACTTTCATGCCGCCATCGCGGGACACCCAGGCCCGCCGCCTGCGCCGTCTAGGGTGCACGCATATAAAACACATATAAAAAAGTGCCTTTCGAGCGAAAATACTGCAGCTTCAGATAATCGCACCCTATAATATAACAAAAGTTGAAAGCTGCACTGCAGTCCAGCAAAATTCAGATGTCAAAATCCAACATTACGTTAGCACTGTTTCTTTAATGGGTACTTTGTCAGTTATTGCAATCGGAAAACCTTTATTATCGAGCCACCGGCGAGATTTGTATATTTTAGCAGACAATATAAATTATGATTTCGACCTCATATTGGACGAAATAGCTATGGAGTGTGCAGAATACTTTCATCTGATTTTTTGGGAAAGCGCGACATATTTTCAGTAATGTGCAGCTTTGTGTCATTCGAGAAACATTCTACATGCAAGTTGGCCAACATGCGGAACGAACTGTTTGGTATCGTTTTACAAGGTTGTCCTGAAAGGTTTAACTTCGGTGAGATACTCTGCTCGTGAGAAAGTTCCTTATTGTTTTAACTCCATCCATGTGTTTAAATTAAATGTATATTTTAGCAGACAATATAAATTATGATTTCGACCTCATATTGGACGAAATAGCTATGGAGTGTGCAGAATACTTTCATCTGATTTTTGGGAAAGCGCGACATATTTTCAGTAATGTGCAGCTTTGTGTCATTCGAGAAACATTCTACATGCAAGCTGGCCAGCATGCGGAACGAACTGTTTGGTATCGTTTTACAAGGTTGTCCTGAAAGGTTTAACTTCGGTGAGATACTCTGCTCGTGGGAAAGTTCCTTATTGTTTAAACTCCATGCATGTGTTTAAATTTCTAGATGGACCTACAGCTGGTCCTCGAGGAGGGTGTTGAATTCAGGGGTGCGATGGTCAACTTCTGTTTTCAAAAATAGTTGAAACAGTCTCGTCTCGATTTTAAGCGAAATTATGAAACAGAGTGCCGTTAAACAATTTAATAATGAGCCCATCGAGATTTCAAAGTGCGCAGTACACAAGGCAGCACCATCTATGAATATTCCTGCATGCGTTTGTTTTATTTGATGCGCAGGACCAATTCATTTGTTTTCTGCGGACCATCTTTTGACCAAAAGGCGAAAATATGTGTTCCTGAGATACTAAATATTTTTCAAAAGCTTTCACGTGTCCGCACTTGATGAGCACCACTGTACATTAAATATACCCTATGGCTATATGTCCGACACGTTTGTCTTGCAGCGCAACATGTACCGGGGGTGCATTCGTTCGTAAAAGCAGCTCCAATCTAGAAAAGGATGAGTAAATGCAGTACTGCCGCCAAGCATTCATAAGTGAAAAAAGGGAGCAGACGGCAAGAATGCGAAGGACGGGCCAAGTTTTTACTGTGATATGCATGTATACAAGGATTTAATAAACTGCAATTGCATGCGGACCCAATAAGAACAATGCTTCGAAGCATGACCTGGATGTTGCGTGGCGCCATAAGTGAAGAAAATGTGGCACGAACGAATCAATTCGTTCCTCAACTAAACAAATCGGTACTATATACCAGCCTCCCGTGCAACCGAAAAACAAAAGCCATTTAATACTAGAATAAAAAGCGACTTAGTCGCCAATAAAATTAATACACCACTTGACATGCTGGGTATAATGAACCGCAAAAAACCCTCGCTCGTTTTTCTCTAAGCCCTCCCTTGCAACATGCCATGCAGTCACACTGCATTACCCACGAGCTTTTGGTCCGCGATCCGTGCGCACACTCGCGTCGTTACCGATCGAAAGAGTATGCTCGATCGGGTGACACTTAGCTCAATCCTCGACAATTAAGTTGTCGGCGGAGGGCAGCCATCTAAGGGAGTGAAGCACCGGCCATTTGCTCCGGCGCGAGCACAGGTCGTAGGCGGCCAACAGCAACGAAAGAAGCTCGAGTCTGCGGCTTGGCGACCGAAGAGGGTGAGCGTATTGATGGCTGAGAAAGAACGAGAGCACGCGCTACAGCACGTGCGACACGCGAGCGCAGCGGGACCGACTGCTCGAAAGTGTGTAGCAGCGCTGGCTAATGAAACGGATAATTAGCGCCCACTTGATATGCGTCGGCGAAGGAGGAGGGGGCAACACCAGGAAAGGCAATCGACGTCTCGTTGGCCTGCCACTGAGAGAAAGGCTCTGCGAGCGCTTCTAAGCCAGAAACTAGCGCCACCGTTGTTCAGTGCAGGAGGGCCGCAGCCCGCGTCGGCGCTTTGGGCTTGGCGTGCGTGGCTAAATGGGTTGGCAGGTTTTCCTACTCAAGCCGGGCATGCCCATGCGAGCATGCAAAACGTTACAGGTGCACTTGCATTGAAGTTGGAGTCAACGAAAAGTGCGTTGCTCCTTGTCTGGGGTCGGTGTAGCGAACGTCCTAATTCTTGTCGATACGTGAGACGAGAATACCGGAGCGATTAACTGGCGTAAAATTGCGAGAAAGTACTTTGTATATATGCACATGTGTCAATGCTGAAAGGGAGCTTTAATGTTTGTGTATCGCGCGCTGTCTCGGAGCACGTAGGGAGGTAGGACAAATCAAAAGAGTGAAAAACTTAGTAATATGGTTACCAACTTTGATGAGGCGGTTATAAAGCACAACCTTGCCAACCTTGCCAAGGAATAATTACGAAAACGTGGGGCGCATTTAATTAATTAATTTTATACTGCGAACTACCTCTTAGTATAGGCAGGAGTGAGTACATGAAAAACAAAGTTCGCACTAACCACGACAAAGTAAACAGGGACGCAAACAATAGGGGCACACCACTGCAACATGTATACAGAACAAAGGAACGGATCACATAAAGAATAGCGCGCAACATTACAGCACTGCTCAGTGAACAGCTCAATTCGTATCTACGTCTTCTTTCCGCGTGAATTCAGAGCTTGACTGTGATGATCTCGTATGCAAACACCCTTAAATTGCTGCCTCGAAGCGTTTGCAGTCTTCAGAGTTGATTTTTTCTGCTTACGTTATTTCTCCGCTCTGGACATTTTGGTACAGCTGACCGCTTGTGCCTGCACAGGTGCTTCTCTATTCTGTGCGCTCCCCACGGTTGCTATAAGCTAAAATTTAGAGTGGCCCCATTTCTTTCCTGATGCATGTATTTTGACTGAAATACTCGTGGTAAAATGGCTCCGACTTAGAGCAAGCGAATGCAAAATAATGGTATACGACACAGTGGCGTCGTGTGCGCTGCCAGCAGCAGGCTGGCTGTTTCCAGAACTCAGTGGAAGTCGTCGACCGCGCTGTCAGACGTGAAATACTCAGGTTTTTGCGTCGGCGTCTGCGTGCTTCAGATTCAAATAAAACGGCTGGGGCTGGAGCTTACCCGGCATCCTTCTCGCAAGCCGGAGCATGACACGCCTAACACCTTGCAAAGCAGTGTGGTGTTTCCCAACCTGACTGACACTGGCGTTCATCGCGGAATATGCACCGTGCATACTTACTGCCTTCTAACGTCAGTACAAGAATAAAATAGTCTTTTACAAGATTTTGCTTTCATTAGCGCGTCCTTGTCCTGAGGAACCGCAGTGTGTTTTTTCATCTTTTTCTTTAATATATGTTATACGTGAACGCGTGTAAGCGTGTTGCGTACTCCGGTTTTTGAAGCGACGTCTTAACCCGAGGGTCTGAGAAAAGCGTGAATGGCACATACCGGGTCTCCCAGCTAAATGTAACCGAGCTTTAAGAAACGACGGAGTGCCATACGGCCCAGTGGATCCTATTGAGGGCTGTCGACAGTCCCGTGGCCTAGTCAGCTGTATTTGTTTTTCTCCGAAGTCAATTTGTACAGTTATTAGTTAAATTTTAACTACTGGGTTCATAGACAAAGTGTCAAATTCGGAATTGTAGATAGTCTTAAAACACAGCTGACTGAAGTGTTAGTGCTAACCTACCATTTAGAAATAGTACTTTTTTGTTTTAAGCTTCCATGTCACAGCGGCGATACTTCAGCGTCCCAAGACGCCTCCCGGACAACAAAGTGCTCTTTCCTGTAGAGCTCTCTCACCGACGTGGTTTAGTTTGCCCACAGCAGCAACTGGTCTTGTCACTTCAAAGCTTTATTAAGGACCAGCAAATTAACGGCGAACATTTCACTTTCGTGCAGGCTCACAGGTGAGCTGCTTTTAGACGACATAATTAAAACTTCGGAAGTAGTATTTTTCCGAAAGGTAATAATTACAAAAGGCTAATTAGTCTGTATTTATTTTCTTTGCAGACCAAATAATACTGCAGAATAGGCCATGCGAACCGCGGATACTCATTTTTTTTTTTTTCTGCCTTGGGTAAATTCAGCCATGACGCCTGCTTTAAGAGAGTTCGATAATACGCAATAGACAGGAAAATACGTTCACAGCCAGGTATCTGAGGAAGGACAAAAGCCCGACCAGGAAAAAGTAATAAAACATTACTTTTTCCTCGTCTGCGCTTTTCATGAATGTGCGAAAGTAACTATATCATTGGCTGCTGTCCCGACATCGTGGAAGAGCGCATCCCTCAGTAGTGGCCCAGAAATGGGGTGTGGGAAAAAAAAAGCAGTGCGCAATAAATGATGGCCGTTGCATACTGTGGACACCTTTGACCAAGAGCTCGTCGGGACTATATGGCTTTCGTGTGCGTGTGCTTTCAATGTGACGCATTATAACAAGAGTAGTCTCTGCGCAATATCAGTTTCCCGCAAAGCCACCCAGAACTGAACTCCTGCACGCTGAAGTATTTTTGTATATAGCGATTGCCCATTACGAGCTTACGTAGAAACCTTCAGAACTACACGATCTATTTCGCTAAGTGTTCAACTGCATACAGCCTTTTAGCGCGAAGGTATTAAAAAGACCAGCATAAGAAATTCAGAAAAAATATATGATCTTTATTTTTTGTGTGTGTATTCTTTTAGGAACATCGCTGGCCAAGAGTCTTCAGGACACAGGGTTTCCTTCCCAGTCATGTATTAAGTTCTAAATTCACTCCTGTCGCACCTCTGAAGATCTAAATGACCTTGAAGGTTAGAGAGAGCACTTGTTATCGCATTTCATGACCTTCTGGCTTTTAGGGGTTCTTGACAAGGACACCGAGGGCATTCTCAGCACTTCTCTCGGGCGTTTTCAACACGTCTTGATTCTCTGACTGTTCTTGGTTATGCGAATGTTTCACTGAGCGAATCAAGGGTGCATTTACAGCTAAGAAAATCGGATTCAAAGGTATTCTTGTCAGTTAATTACAACTCGTGACGTCATTACTGAAGTAGACGGATCGGCACCTCAATGAAATGAATGTGTTCCAGCGTAGCCTCTGGGATCGGCGCCCAAAAATCAGTGCCTACGCACTGATAGATGTGGCGACGCATTCAGTTCAGTCTTTGGTACTTTACAAGGGTGTCTTTCGACCTGCCTTGAATGCACAATTCCATGGATGCAGGCCAACCTCAATAAGGGCCTCAGCGACCTTTTAGGCTATCCACAATAGGTTTCAAAAGCAAACCATATTGCCTGAACACTTTTGACCAAGGCTGCACCTGCTCAATATTTTTTTTTTTATAATAGAAGGTGCTGGAAAATAGTGCATAAAAGTCCAAGGGAACGTTGTTTTCTATATCATCGCATCTAAATTTTGTTGTACGTTACTTGTTCTAGGAAAGCATGGTAACAATTTTTTTTTTTTTTTTTTTTTTTTTTTACACAGCGATCGCACGCGACTAAACTTCACTTTTTAACACTACCTCAGTTTCTAGTTGCCTGCTTCAATTTCAGTCACTACGTAAGATGCTCGACGCCGCTACAGCAGTAGGATATAAGCGTCGCTTTATATCGTTGCTACTGAGTGGGTGAGACGTTGTAAATGCATTTATTCGCTAGCCGCCTCAGAATTACTGTCAGAGAGATGCGAGGGATTTTCTGCATTTTTGTGTGCTGCAAACGTTTTAGGATTACAAATCTGAATGAGTGCATCTTAGGCATGTATACAACGTCAGAAGAATGCGCACCGCGGAACACGAATGTACTTAAAGCGCATAACCATTGTCGCCTTGACAAATCAGATTTGTAGGGATCTTGCCGGAGACGCATGCAGAGTGCATCCGTTTATATTATGTGACGCGTAACTTAATATTCTTCGCATGCGATAATGACAGCGCCAGCTCTTTTGCCAGATTTGAATGCTCGAGTAGAGAAGCGTTCGTTCCGTTCTGTGAAGTTTTGTCCTTTTTCTCGAGCGATAAAAGGAAACGTAACTCATTTCATCTGCAAGGCGCTATTTTTTCAGGACACTCCCCACGTGTTGCCTTCTGCGCAGATGCGCTGTTTGTCGATCACTCATGTGCAAGGCGGCAGATCCGAGTTCGCTTCCTTAATTCAGGCTATAAATACAATAATAATATTTATATATGAATTTAATTTTCCTTTCGCTCTGTACTTTTATATACAGTTCTTGACTTGTCTTCAGAAAATGCATCTGCAGTAAAGTATAGCGAAGCGTGTAGGCTAACACGCGCCGAAAGCGCACGCAACTTGGTACTTGGCATCGAGCCAGCAATTAGTACGCTATATGCTATTCGCGTAAATTGATCGGGAAGGCTGCGAACGGTCACTTGGTAAGGACACAACTCTATTTCACTGCCGCTTTGCAGAGCTCAGATCACCTAAGTACCCCATTTCGAAATATATTTACTTGTATATTTTTTCCTTAATGGCCAAGTCTATACTGAAAGGGGAACTGGGAAAAATACATAGTTTCCATCCGTATAATCCATAGCGCTATTCAGGCTGTTTGATATCATTTACTTATAAGGTCGTATAACTCTACCACCAAGTAGTTAGAGATTTTGCAAATTTTTCGGTAAACATTAATAAGAAAATGTTATGTTTTGCACTTCTTGTGTTTAAACATTGATCTGATCCAATTCGCTTTCCACGGCTTTATTTCTACACTAATATTTGAAGTCCTCGTTATGAAAATAATGCCTTCAATTGTTACATTGCGAACTTCGCATAAAAAAAAAATTTAGAACGCTCTTGTGTGGAAGCATGGGCACCTCGGTGCTTCACCAACACCAACACAAGCCAGTAAATGTAAATAGCAGGCTTTTGTCACGAGCGTTGATCTTCCGCAACCTTTTTATATGTATGTTCCCACTTCATAAGTATAGGTAGACTGGCTAGAGAGCCTGGGATATATAAGAAAAAAAAACGCTCGTCCTGTCCCTTCCTGTCTGCCATTGCGCCAGTGGTCTACTATGTATTTAAAAGGCCCATAGAAACAATGTCAAATAAAAACTATACAGTTAAGTGTAGCAGAGGCACGTCGTTGCTTCCTCGCTGTGGGCCTAACAATCCTTTCTTCATTGATGCATACAAGCACCCACATACTGAAGGAGCCAAGTACAGAGAAGACAAACAAAAATGATCACTGCTTGGCTCAACGCGCACAGGCAGTGATAGCTTAGAGTATACCAACCGTCAAAGGCACAAAGGGAACTTACACAAGTAGACGAGTTCGCCAACACTGCGGCAAATGGCCGCCACCCCCATGCACACATGTGGAATGAGCGCAAGATGCAGATTATGGACTCTAGGGCACGGCAGCGACATGTGATATGTTTTGAGAGACGTGCTCCGGAAAGATGCGATGAAATTCAGGGTGGAGATTTTCAGGCATATATTCCAGGCAGCATGTTACTGGCCCAAACGGCATGCAACACGGAAGGGGCGCTGGAAGCAACAGGTTCGTGGCAGGTCCGACAAGCCGCACAGCGTGTCAGACTAAGACATGGACGCCACGACGAAATGACGGAGCAGGCCGCATGCTGAATACGCCATGGTCTGAACGTGGTCTTGGACCCCGTATTAATAGACGCCGGAAATTGATCCGGAATTCCACTAATAATTGCAAGGATCGTCGGGATCGAGCTTGCCGGGACAACTCAAGCTGGTGTTACGAGAAGAGGGCTGCGTGGAAGCCGTACAAGACGAAACGGTGCCGCTTGCATCCTCTCTCTCTGTGCGGTGTTAGCAGCGAATACCGCGTTAGCGACGAAATGGTCCCATTTGGTGTGGGACGCGCCAGCATAAGATGCGAGGCTTTCAGCAAAAAAGCGCTTCGCTCGTTAATCGAATCCGTTGGGCTGGGGATTGTTTACAAAAGTTCGAGCGGGATGGAGGCCGCGCCGAGTTGGCGCAATTTGGAATTTGATGGACATAAAAAGCTTTCGCAGCTGGTAACGGCACTTTGGGAGAGTGCCGGGCCATAAAAGTATACCTTTTGCTCGAGGAAGGAATTGGTGTGCAGGGCCGAAGTGTCGGGACGGCCTCCGCCCAACCCAGTTGGTAAAATTGTCTGTCGTGACCTGTAGATACCGGTTGCCAGCACGGGATTGCGGGAAAAGACTCGTGTCGTCAAAGTTGACGATCTCCAACGTAGATTCATAAGATGTGAACAGCTGCACCGGAAGCTTGGAAAATCTGGTTAGGCGTCTCCCTCAACTGGCAGCCCTGGCAGGCAGCCACATAATCTTTGACGTCGACTAGTATGTAGGGCCCCAAGAAGCGCACTTCTATTCTGAAATTAGTCTTAGCTTGTCTTATGTAGCCAGACGGTGAGGTGTCACGCTTTCGGGCACCAAAAGGGAGGTGCCCGCGAGAACGCCGCACATTCCGTTGTTCAAAACAAAGCAGCGCTCAAGTCGCGCGAAACGGGATCAAGGTTGGCAAAACCTCTGGCCTGAGTTGTCCTCAAATCGTCCACTGCTGCCACGAGAACAGAGTCTCGAGACAAGAAGTAGACGTCTTGGGTGGCTTTCCCCGCTACTATGGACGACCTTAAAGTCGTGCACTTGCAACTGGAGGGACCAGCGGACCAGTTTCTCAATAAGGTGACTTTAACTCACTACGGTGGTAGTATACCGCAATAATAAAATAACAATTGTAGAGGTAAGAACAAAATCTCTGTCAGCCAGATCCTGCCAAGCACACCAGTTTCGACGAGCAGCTTCGCGTCTAGACGTTCGAACGCCTTCCTTCAAGGGGGCAACATCGAGAGCTACGTGGCTGCCGTCGATGTGCAGATGAACTGTTCGAAGTGAGCCAACGTCGGCGCCAGCCGCAACTCTCGGTTTATGCCGACTGGTCCGGCTCACACACCTTCTCAGCATTCAACTTGAGGAGAAGAGCACGAGTGGCTAGCTGCGCGGAGCAAATCTTGGCATGAAGCGGGGAAAATAGGAAGCGAAATTCCTGAAACTGCGGAGCTCCTTCACCGCGCAAGGAGCCGCGCACTCAGCCAGAGCCCGCAGTCTTTCGGAGTTTGGCCGGTTATCATACCGATCGACGTGGCTAAGGTATTCGTTCATCATATGTAAATCAACACTTATTTTGTTACAAGTGCACGCCGGTAGATGCGCGCGCTTCAAGAACCACTGGGGCTCGTCAACCGCAGCCGCGTACGGATTATGTAGTCCACGTAAACAAGTTAGCTTTAGGTGGCCTAGTAAGTTCTCCATCTAGCAATTGAACACGGTCAGTGAGTTGGAGAGGTAAGAGAAAGACTATTCAAGTGGTAGAGGCCTTGCGGTGGGCAGTACATGATCATATCAAGGGTGCACTGGCACCTGCCAGTAGTCCATTAAAATGTCCCCCTACTCCTCGACAAACGCACATGCAAGCACGCACGCAGGCACTCGCGCACGTGTGTGCATATGCGTGTGTGATGTAAAAGACGTTCATAGCCGTTGGCTGTTGACGCTCGTGTATCAACGTGCATCAAATAATGATTTGTCGCTCCTGTACTCCTGGCGCTAAAAGCCGGGCCCGGCATCCGACGCTGTAGATCTATACATACGCGTTCGGCTGTATTAGGTGGCGTGCAAAACAAATAGCGAGCTACATTTACAGTCAATTAAGCGATAAAATGTGATTGGGGGTAAACGAAGGGTACCCAAACGCTAACGGGAGTTTCAGGAGGAGGAGGAAGATGACGAGGAAAGGCAGGGAGGCTAACTGGTACAGGAACTGGTTTGCTACCCTGCACTTGGGGAGAGGGGTAGGTGGGTATAAAAAGTACATATAATCCCTGTAAGGTTTACAGTAGATAGTGAAAGTGCAAATGAACATGAACATGATGGCTTGCAAGTGAACACAGAGACTCATGAAGAAGGAGGGTCAAAAAGGAAGAAAAAGCTAGTTTATCGGGCACAGCATACTGTGTGCTCTAATGCGTATGCAGGACAGAACGAAGGGGAGAGAAAGGATAAGGAGTTCAAATGCGCGGCGAGTATGGGAGTCCTGTGAAGAAATAGAACTGCCTTAGCATGTGCCGCAGTGGACGAGAAAGTATCTTCGTAGCGTTGAAACAGAAACCAGATGCACTGCTGAGATGCATATCTTCACGGAAAATTGGTGCCACCTCGTCTAAAACTGCGACACACTATCGCGATGTGAAGCAAGCATCGTCGTCTTCATCAAGTTCAGGACGAGGAGGAATAACTTTATTTGATGTCCGGCAGGATTTAACGGGACCGGGCCTAGGTCTCCCAGGTGCGAACGTCGAGATCTGGTCTCTTCGCCGCCACGAAGGTCGGCTGGACGGCGCAAAGTTGATCGTTGAGGCTGAAGCTGCGCATACTGCAAAACAGTTTCACGCTCAGGAGTGAACATCGTCGTTTTCTTGAAGTTCCTTCTGCGCCGCTTCTTAATTTCAACTAGGTGAAGAGGCCCCGTACCCACATGGTGCACGTTATTGGTGGAAGTAGCGGAGTGGTAGTGATAGCGATAGGGGTGATAGTAAGAGAAATGCTTTCGGATTACTGCGACTAAGCAGAATTAAGCACTCTTGCAATTTTATTTGTAGTAGTAGTAGTAGTAGTAGTAGTAGTAGTAGTAGTAGTAGTAGTAGTAGTAGTAGTAGTAGTAGTAGTAGTAGTAGTAGTAGTAGTAGTAGTAGTAGTAGTAGTAATGAACTTTAGGACTCGAAATTCAGCGTTCAGCAGGTCGGCGGCACGTTGTACAAATGCTAGTTAGACCTTCGATGAAGAAGATTCCAGCCAGGTAGGCCAGGAGGTGGGGGAGTTGGGATAGTATGTGGAGGACTGTATGGTACGTGGCAGGACAGAAGAAAATACAGTGTTCGAGATTCGCAAAAACAGAGGGGCAGTTAGGGCATGAGGCGTCAGCTCGCATGTGATAAAGGTAGAGGCGTGCCGTTGTATAGTGACGGCATTGGATTGAATTTTACGGGGGACTCTGGTTTGGAAGAAAGTGAGAGCTGGATGGGGAGCCGGAAGACGGGCAAAATCTTCCTTTAGCTGCTCTTTCAGGGTGTGTTTTATAGCGTGTGCCTCGTCAATGGTTGGTGGGCTGACCCAGGTGATCACCAGAGCCCGGTTAAAGAAATCGCGGGCGATCTGATTACAGAGCTTATTTCCGGCGATCCCTGAATGACCAGGGTTTCCTTATAGGGTGACAGTGGCTGGGCGTAAGGCGAAAATGGCCTCATCTAGACTATCGCGTAATTCAACGGGTATGATGTGGCTGTAGATGGATCGAAGAGCGTTTTGTGAGTCCGTGTATATAATGTAGTTGTTTGTGGAGGGCATTTGCACAGATGTCTGAGCGGCGTGCACGATGGGCATTTTAAGCGTGGTTGAGCCGGGATGGTTGCTAAAAGGCCCACACGTGTGGCATGTGGTGTCCGGAAGATTTGGGGAATGGATGCGCCGGTGCGAGTGTGTGAAAGGCGTGAGGCGTTTGTGTACGCCACCGTATGAGTGGATAAAGGAGGGTTGCGGTGGGCAGCTTGGGCCTGCCGACCACCGTCATGAAGCCCGGGCTGCATGCGCCGAGGGATTGGTGCAATGCAGAGGTTAGAAGGGAGTGCATGACCGGCTATGGTGGTGAGGGAGATCAATTGGGGGTGTTCCAGCCTCCCACAGAATACATCGACTCTGATGCTTTCCGGACAAGCGTGCTAGCTGGCGCTCCCGATGGAGGCTGATGAGCGCAGGAAAAGGCAGGAATAGGCCTGTTTCGTAGAGACGTTGGTTGGACGTGTAAAGTGGGAGCTACAGTGCAGCTTCGTATAGTGTGTTGGGTGCGGCACTGAGTTTGGCTAGGTCTTGCAGCGTTAGTGTAAGGTAAGGTACGTAGTAAAGGATTTTGTTTAAGGCTATGTCGTGTGCTAGCTGAGACGTACGTGACTCATTTAGTCCAGCATGACGCCTACTTACCCACCGAACCAAATGAGTGACTTGATGACATGTGTTAATGGCTTGTTGAACAGAGGATGCTTTGTTTCATGTGAAGGTACACGCAGAGAACCAGACATGAATTGATTCGGGGTATTGGTTGGTTATAGTGACTGGTAGTGGTACGAGCGACTACGCGGAGCGTTGGTATTGTGTGTGCGTAAGGAGAAGGAGTTCGGATTTTTCCGGTGCTGGTTGAAGTCTGGTGCGAGAGAATAGAAAGGATATGAGGTGAAGACCTTGCTGTAGCTTGTTCTCAACATCTCCGAGGGACAAGCGGGTGCACCAGAGTGTAACGTCATCTGCGTAAAATATATGATGGGATCGAGGCAATCTTTCTGGCTAGAGCGGTCATGCCGATGTTGAAGAGGATTGGGGAGAGCACAGCACCTTGCCTAGAAAGAGAGCGAAATTTGGGGTGGACGGTTTTTGTGTGCTTGTGCCTGTGTGTGTGGGTGTGTCAGGACTGTTGAGTACGGTGAAGTGATGCTACGTAATGTGTGTCTGCAGGATGCGGTCAGGCCGTAATGTAGTCGGGTAGCCCCAACTGACGTGCAGGGCATTTCTTCTGCCAGTAGCAGCTCGTGGGCGGGAGATATGATGCAGGGAAAGAGAAGAGGGGTTTGAAGAAGTAATATTCGGTGGTTCTGTTGTAGAGATTGGGGAAGCATATAGAGCGTAGTTTTGGCGAGGGGTAAAGACGAAAGCAATGAGATAGGGTTGTAGCACGCTCGGGACTTTGTTGGGTTCGAACTTGAGGTTTCTACAGATGAAGGAGAAAACGAGGGGTTTGGTAGCGTTGACGGTGGGCAGTGCACGGCACCCAGGGGTGATTTGAGCGGCGTGTTTCTTTAGGTAGAAGGAAATCCGGCAAAGAAGTGAGAGTGAGAAACCATTGATACAGAGGTATTTTATTTGTTCTGAGGCTGCGGCAGTTCCACTGAACAATTTGGAGTGCCGTTATATTATCTAGTGCAGCCCACTAGAGGTGTAAGAGAACGCAGAACATGGCGGGGCTGAAGGTGGAGGACGTACCTCGGCCGCCGGAGTTGGGTGTGTACGTTTGAGAGATTGGGAGGGGGCTTGCATGGGGATGGGAGTGCTAAGGTGGATGTTGTTTTCGAGGGAGGCGACGCTGTTGGTGAGCTCCTCGATTCGGGAGACGTGGGTTGAGACAATGGAGAGAAGATTCGAAACAAGGGTTTTGAGGGTGGAAACACGCTAGGTTATTTCGGTCAGTTGTTGCTCACACGGCAGAAGACGTTTTTTAAGGTCCGTGTATTGTTGCAAAAGTTTAGTGGATGAGGGGTGGAGAAGGGCGGATGGGAGAGTGCCTGGCATACCTGAGCATGAGAAGTGTCTGGTGCGGTTGCTGTCAGATGGAGTTTTACCGGGGGGCGACCTCCCTGACTTCTCATTGGAGGGTCAAATTCTAATGTTAAAGCTCAGCTACTTTGGTCATCTGATGAGAAGAGAGGAGTCGCTATAGAAAGATTTGATGTTGGGAAAGGTTGAGGGTCACCGGAGAAAGGGTAGGCAGCGAACGCGATGGTTAGATGGCATCCTCGAGGCACTGCAGATGAAGTTATGTGATGTTAGGAAGATAGTGAGAGACCGGAAAGCGTGGCGTGATATGGTCCATAGGGTCACGAAGAGTCGGACACGACTGAGCGACTGAACTGAACTGAACTGACCTCCCCTGGGGGTCTGTGGGTTAATTACGGAGGTGGCATTATAGTTCAGTTCAGGCGTTCAGTCGTGTCCGACTCTTCGTTCC